>NC_135497.1:333939893-334183320 GCF_052857255.1 Amblyomma americanum
TCCACGTGACATTAAGATCTTGTGACATCAAGGCGCAGCGCATCGTTATGTCCCGTGATCCTTCTGCACGCTTCGGCCAGCAGCTCTTCTCCTCTGTCGTGAAATGAATTCAAGCGCGGCAAATTCTAATCAGTGCAATGAGTCGCGAACATCTTTCACCTTAACGCAGTTAAGAGATATCGAATTGCCTGCAACGAATTTTTTGCCTCTGGCCTGGTCAGAATGAGTAAAATCCGGTTTAATTTCACTGCGCTTACTGATAACCGCTGTAAATTAGAGATTCCACTGCCATCTTTTCTGCGATTTTCGTATGTCTTGATGACCCTTTGACAGGGGTCGCCTTTTTCATTTTTGACACTGCATTGCTATGAATTGTTTTGTCTACACTGGTTCCTTGTTTTCGCCTTTTTCCTTTTTCTAGTTCGACGAAGCCTGCCTAAGAGATATACAATTCGGCGTTGATAAACACAGGAGATTTTTCTTTATTCCAGATTATAAGCCGATTTTATGTCAATTTTCTTGTTTTTTACTGTGGAGAACTGTGGTATGTCCAGTTAATAAGCAAAGACTGTACGGGGCAATAAGGTTTATCGCTGGATCGTGTGATAGATGTTTTGCATGGGTGATGGTCATACCTATGCCCCTTTGAAACTAAATAAATCAGTTCGTAGTCGGCGCCCGTCTTGTAAATATCCCTTCTCATCTTCCACGCCATCTCGGCGCTGTTTCTAACAGTTTAAGGAAAAAGCAGTTTTTTTTTTATCACAACGAATCAGCCGGGCACGACGTATTGCAAGAAGAATCCATAGATGGCACCAGTTACACTAGGAAGGAAGACCGCGGAAAACGCTACACGCCAGGCAGCCATGCTCACTTTTGTGAGCCGCCGAACTATTTAACGCAATCGTATCGTCACGGACGCTTCGCCCCGGTAGCCTTTTTTGCAAAGAAGTAATTTATTACCGGTAAACGGTAACATAACGTTAACTGAATGCCCCCAAACGCTACAGTTTCAAAAAGAAATCGATTGGTTACAAAACTACACAAAATGTAGTTAATTACAAGTAATCGATTATGTAAAATCGAATATTGACGCATGTGAAATTGAATATCGAGTAAGGTAGACTTCTTCGAAGCATTTTATGTGTATACGACTGGGATTTGATTGGCTAATCAAACCGTGGCAGACGATGATTGGGAACCTCACCATCCGCAAGTGCACTTGGTGTTTGTAAATTGCTTTCTGTGGAAAGGAAATGACGCAATATCTGTCGCACATCTCGGCGGACACCTGAACGGCGCCGTAAGGGAAGGGATATAGGAGGGACGGAGAGAAGAAAGGAAGAAAGAGGTGCGGTAGTGGAGGTCTCCGGAATAATTTAGACCACCTGGGGATCTTTAACGTGCCCTGTCATCGCACAGAACACGGGCGCCTTTGCGTTTCGCCTCCATCGAAACGCGGCCGCCGCGGTCAGGTTTGAATCCGGGTGCTCTTTATGTTTGTAAACTCGTCACTTGTGTATATATTGCTTGCATCTGACCTTAAGGGTGCCACAGTGAAACAACACGCCTCGCTGATACGAAGTTTCCACAGTTCAGGTCGCGACAAGCCGCTTAGACAAGCGCGCGAATTTTTGCCGTGATCCTTGTCCACCAACATGATGGCCATCTGGCATGCGCCAGTGGAAGCTGTCTATACGTTCCTACATAGAAAGCGACGGGGGGAAGGGGGGGGGGCAGGTGGAGAACGTTTGAGCTACTGGAATACTGTTTCTTCGCGTGCATTAATTTTCCCAGCATGGCCACTTGTATGAAAAATTGAATAAGTTTAGTCAGTGAATAAGGGGTCTATATACCATTGAATGGGAAAGTGCCTATATACCATTGAATGGGGAATTCCTGAGCATTTCGGCTGTTGTGGGCCTTTTTCCTTGCCCGCGATACTTCATGTATAAACAGTCGTAATTGGGTTCGAAATTGAGTTCTTTGGGATGTCGCCTCAGCTTCTACCACGAATCCGTGTAGGCAAAGAAACAGTGAGGGTGCAGTCATTTTCTGTTGTACTTCTTTTTTAATTTCCGAAAGAGTGCAACATGTAGAACTTTCGGTGCTGCTTAACGAACAAATTTTGTATTCGGAATGGAATTCACCACTGCTTCTTTTTCTCACTTAGGAACACAAGTGGCATAGAGGAGCTTTAGGCAGTTCAAATCCTTAGACCGTGCCCTGTAGAGCCATATTATTACGCGAGAAGAAAAACATGACAATGTGCGTCGTTTCAAAGAGTGGATCATTCCTCGATTTCGCACCGATATCAGGCTGCAATCTTCAAAGCACAATCGTCCTGGTGTATGGAATCGGTGTAAAAAAAAACAAAAATATTTCACGCAGAAAAGTGCGACATTATTTCACTCAACTGTACTTTCTTTAATCTAGTATTTCATGTCTTGTTTGGAACATCAATTTTTTGTAATTTCATTATTCTGGTTGCGCGTCTATGCAACCGTGACATCTTTTGTACGCTTTGTATTTATCTATGTGTCTTTCATATCCCTTGCATCACCTTGTTTTTTTCCTCCGTTTAGATATGCCGTGTATGAACAGATCAAATAGGTTTCTGCATAAGTTCTATAAACACACCAACAACCGATATGAAGGCAAAACGAACTATTTACACATTTGAGCACCTAGACAGACAACATGCCCTCAAAAATTCACTGTGATCACGGTGGCACCGGGTGCAGTGTCCTTTTCGCTAAATTCACTTTCACATGCGCTGTTGACGTAGCCGTTGAGGTTACGTCCGTTGATAGCGTTTTTCGTGACGTCAGGGAAGCCGTTCATGCACTCATGCATGGGCAGCGCCACGTCCCATGTTTTGCCGGCGGCGTCTCCGCTGGAGACTTGGATTGCTTTCAGTTCCTGATTTTCGTCCTTAATTTTGGAGTTGTCACTCATGATCAATTTCTTGGGTATGATTTTGGTGAATAATGCATTGTCCAGACAGGCCACGGGGCACTCGATGAAGATGTAGACGATGGAACCCACTACATAGGACATGATGGCCTGGGACAGGTACGCTTGAGCCTGCAAACATCAAAAATGGCTGAGGATAGCAGCGTGTTTTGACACCGAGCTGCAGTTACTCTGCGTTTCCGCTGCCGCGCCAGCGACTAACAACGGGCTGTCCCACATTTGAACGCCGGATCAAGAGGCCACTTATCAAACACAAAGGCAGCACTGGTTAAAGATTTCTAACGTGTAATCAAGTTAGTAAAGAATCCTTTCATTGCAGTTTGGTCTGTGAAAGTTAGCCGATCTTTGTGGCGTTGGACGATATGCCTGTGCTTGTTTCGGGATTCAAGCGACGCATGCGAGTCAGACGCGTTTCATTCACGTACCTGCAGGAATGGCTGCTGACTGATGTTCTCTCGGCTGAGGGTGGCGTTGCAGCCCATCAGGGTGACGTGCACGAGGTAGACGGAGAAGGAGAGCCTTCCCTGGGGTTACATATGGGCTAGGCGAGGAGGTTGTTGACGAAGCCGCCGTGGCCCGTCGCACACGCGTACATGACCCAGGAGGCGCCCAAGCTCCAGGAGGCGCGGTGGAGGCCCGCGTAGAAGGCCGACTCGAGCCTCTCCGGCTGCCGGCCATCGAACCAGGTGCGCACTCCCAGCAGCGCGGCCAGGGATGCGGTGGCGGCCAGAGCCCATGCGGCGCCCTGGATGAGCCTTGACAGCTGGTTTTGCCGCACGGCAAGGCAACCGAAGGTCATGCCGACGAACAGGGAAGCCGCATGCGTGTACGCCTTGATGTAGCTGTTGATGATACTCCTGCGCAGTTCACAGAGGTAGAAGGTATAATGGCATGCCCTCATCCTCTATAGAGACGATCTAGCAAACGTTAAAGGCCGCTAATGATAGGTACGCAGGTACACTGAAAGACGGAAACCAAGGGAGCGAGACTCTGTGAAGCTCCCGCTACTCCAGAATGTGAAATTAGGAAGAAAAAGAAGCCCCTCAACCCACATCTCGTGCTTTTCTTCTTTTAAGGGCATGATCGACACACGAATGCAACCAACGCGATCAGATATACTCATTGCAGTCTGGGGCAAGTTCAGAATTTGTTTTACGTTGTAGACGTTTCCGTTCTAGCTATGCCGATCGTGCAGAGTTTATACCTTTTGTGAGCACCTGACGTTTTCATGCTACACCCCGTGCACGCCCTTCAGGGCCATGACGGTTTCAACAGCATTTCACGCCTGCTCCTTTGTACAAGCCCCAATCTGACGACGAAGCTTTCTGTTCATGCTTACGGGCAGACGCATATGAAGCTGTACGCATATCCTTTGCTATGTATACACTACTCAAGGAGCTTGCATTGCTCCTCCTCTGCGTCGTCGTTACCATAGCCCCACCAGTATCATGCTCATTCTCGCTCCGCACCTTTTGTCGCAACTACTAAGAATCTTATAAACGCCCACTTTTTCAAAGACTTACGTCGTGTTCGCAAAACAAGCCTGCACGTGTACTGCCAGAATGACTTACTGGACGTCTGCAGTAAAAACAATGTTGAATTGTGTGTAGTTTTTGACGTAGACTTGGATGCCCGCCGTCAGGCAAGCGGCAGCTACGGAAGCTCCCGTAAGCCACAAAGCTACCTTAGGCCACCTGTAAAATGCACATGAAAGAAACGTTTCTTCACATTTCTCTTTCACTCATAACTGAACGTGCGCAGACAAACTCAGAGGAAAACGCCAAGGGATCAAAAAGAGAAGAGCTTAACTGAATGTAGTTGATGCGCCAGGCTTTATGGTTTTTCTTTTACGCCGGTTGGCAGCGTAGACCGTAGGTAATGCCAATATTTAGGGCATGTTGAAGGAACTGAGCGACAAAAAGGCTTTCACGCTGATACTACACAATAATGACATTCTTGCGTATGAATCAGCGGCTCCGTTTGCTTTACGCTTATGTAGACGATTATCCATTGCCTGTTACGACTAAACATGACAGCACACTTCAATTTCAAACAGATGATAAGCTTCGGAATACACCTCCCATTGATTCAAAAGAAGATAGGTTGCTATTTGAAATAGATCAAAATAGCAACACGTCAGCTCTAATGCTTACACGAAGTCTCTTTGGCAAAGATGGAAAATGAGTCACTCGATGTAAATATCAGTTTATCTCATGCAAGCAAAGTCTCCCATAGCAGTGACAACGCGAGAAATAATGTTCACCTGGGGAAGATGGCAACCATGACTATAGTGCTGTGAATTGCAATCTGGTATTCCATGGAGATGTACCAGTAGTGTGGCATACACTGCAATCCAGAGAATAAACCATGAGCAGCTCATAAAATACCTTCTGACAAGCGAGACACACAAAATACAAATGTTTCAGTTACACATTGCAGTTAAGATTTACGGTTTATGGTTTATGAGGGTTTAACGTCCCAAAGTGGCTCAGGCTTTGAGAGACTCCGTAGTGAAGTACTCGGGAAATTTCGACCACCTGGGGTTCCTTAACGTGCGCTGACATCGCACAGTAACCAGGTCTCAAGAATTTCGGAGCCATCGAAATTCGACCGCCGCGGCCGGGATCGAACCCGCGTCTTTCGGGTCAGCAGCCGAGCACCATAACCACTGAGCTACCGCGGCGGGCTGAAGTTAAGTTTTTGCATTGTTTAATGGGAGAAAAAAAATGTAATCGTTCGTCAACGAACGAACAACGTACACTTTTATTCTTGCTCTATAGGTAACGGCTTCAGGGGCATTAGACAGCAGAGTGATGTAAGTTTACATCGGTGCATTCTTATACGTGCCTGCACGTGTGGGGTCTTTGAATCTAAAGTTTATGGCAATAATAATAATGCGACAGCCCACACTGCCATAGAAAGAGACTTAAATCCCGAACACAACAAAGCGCAGTACGGGGTCTGTCAGCGTGCCCGTTAAATGGCCACACACGTCACAGCCTCCCAATTATCGTTTCAAGTAGGAAAATCGAACTTCTGCACAAGCAGCTGAACGCGCTTCAACGCGAAGACTCACCAGGTCCTTGTAGTCGTCCATGTAGTTCTGGCTCATGGTGAATATCTTCCACCAGTTCTTGTCGCAGGGCTTCATCAAAAGCGGCCAGTAGTCGTGCAGCGGGGGTCCGTCCACGATGGCCGGTATGAGGTACACGAATCCCAGCAACGCAGCCATCGGCACCATCAGTCTGTGCAGATGCAGTGGATGCATGCGTTATAGCCTACCCGAGCGCGCGTACAGGTGCGAGCAGCTATGGAGACAGCTTGGGCGTGACGTCATAGGCGCCGTGAAAGTGGACCATGCTTCCTCAGTACACGTTGGCGTAGTTGGCACTAAGAGGATTAGAAGAGCGCGCAGCCTTACACCGTGGTCTGGATCCGCCAACATGGCAGCTGCTGTGATGTCGGTGCAAGCTATGCAGAGGTTATCCCGAAACTCAGGAACGCCTCAAACGGAAACTGAGAAACAGACCAACTAAGAAAGAGTGTGGCTGCTACAGAATGACCCTTGGGCGATATGGATAAAGGCGGCGCAAGTGAAGAGTGCTTGTGTATAGGTCCTCTGTGCTGATTGCGCTAGTGGCATTTGCAGGATCAACAGTGTACTTCTCAGGAAACGAGTACCACGATGTCTACCGACAGAGTTATCAGCGCCAATAACCAGCTTTGAAACACGAACTACCTGTGGGTGTGTAACTACATACAGCAGTGCCGTTATAAGTTCGGAACATCAACGGCCATCGGCTGTTCACAGTCACCATTTCGTAAAAAAAATAACAAAGACGATTTCTGGCGTGAAATCGCGTGCGTTTGTTGCCTTTTTATCGCTCCTTTCTCTGTAAGCAGTGCTCACCCAAGCTTTCGATACGCATGAGGCTCGCTGCAACAGAAAGGAGGTAAATAGCTCTGTGTGTGTAGCCGGAAGAAACAATAAGTCGTCGTAGTTTTCTTGCAGCCCCGTCACTTAGACAATGCGCCGTCACTTGGACAATGAGCTTCGTGAACATAAAGAAGTGAACATATTCCCTCTCATGGGATAAAAAACACAGGAAGGATATGAAGAGAGGTTAAGTACGCAGTCTTTTCTTCGCATTGATCTTCTGTCAAAAACTCTACTTATCTATACCCTTTCTTTTCGTTCAGTAAAACACGTCACAAATCGAAGCTCGTAGTTGAAGCCGTGCAGTGTAAATCATTCTATTCTAAACTATGTATCGGCACAATACACGGCGGCATTCCTTCCCATTCCGGCTCACCTGATATAGCGTCTCACGAGCGGCATGATGTAGAGCAATACCGGCGAAACGTCCCTCCCCAGGAAGCCGGAAATGAATGCGCTGCAAAAGTTTGATTTTGGTGCAGATGAATCCTCTCTCGTTTATTCAAGCGGTGCTCATGAAGAAAACAGACTTAGGATAGAAGAGAAAAACATATGAGGGTCACTGTGGGAAGTCCGGTTAGCATTTAGATTGGGTATGATAATTTAAGTAAGGAGCTTATTTTTATATTAGTGCTGTTTTAGGTCAATTTAACCAATAAACTGAATATGTCATGGAACTGTAAGAGGAGAATAATGATACGGAGTTTTTTTTCCCCCACAATTCAGTGGTTGAGTAGAGAATCACATTTTCAACTTTCGATTCCTGTGCTCTCTAATGATTCTCTTTTCCCGGTGATAGTTTTCAATCGGGAAATTCGAGTGGCAAAAGCAGAAGGGTATGTCTCCGCGCGGTCATTTTCACTGCCTGTTTTACAACAAGCGTGGAATTAACGATATAAACAAACTTTTTTCTGTCGCAATCGTGCGCGATTCCTCTCTCATCAGTCAAACGCTGAGCCTGGAACCATTTGGGTAGAGTTGCTACAGTGCTGGCCGAAGTGTTATCTGTCTACTGTCGCCATCAGTCCCAGTTCAAGCGCTGCTATAGCCCCCTCATCCGTTAAACCGTTATCCGCTAAAGCAACGACATTGCGATACTTACGTTATGGCGAGAAATGTCTCCACAGCCATGAAGGTGTTCAAATGGACAGTAAGCAAGATGTCCTCTTGTACCCGACGCATGAGGCGAATCGTGTTAGCTGAACGGAAAGGAAAAATCGTAAATATACAAATATTTAATGTCATCCTGAGTCATTGCTGAGGTCTGCTGACTGGACTACCCGCGCTCGATTTTGCATTAATTCTCGCATACATCCGACCAAACTAAATCGTAGCTATCGTGTTAAGTTCATGCTGTGATATCGTTGTATGTGGTACATGAGTTTCGACGTCCCGAAGCTCCACGCGGGTTATGAGAAGCGCTATAATAAAGGACTCCGAATTAAATTCGACTGCTTGGGGGTCTTTTACATACGCGTTCAGCGCACAGCACTCGAGCGTACTTTGCATTTCGCCTTTGTCGAAATGAGACCGCGTTTCGGTTCCACGAGGCTGCACTCGTCAGCCAGACGCCACATCCACCGAGCCACCGCGGCAGGTTGCCTTCCAGCATTCTGGCGCCCCTTCCACTTTTTCTCCCGCTTAGGTTTCGCGCCAGCACCCTGGAGCGTCCTTGATACTCACAGCTGGCGTGAAGGTCTCGAAGCATGTGGCTGTGCCCCAGCACCACCCACGTGGCCGAGAAGACCCGCACGCCGTGGATAAATCCGAGCTTGTTTGAGTAGTCTCCCCAGTTGGGCATCTCCATCAGCTTCTTGAAGGCCCTCCGAAGGGCGAGAGATTACACGGCTTCGTGCACGAAGCCTGCGAAATGGCGCCAGCGATGTTCACAGCTGCGACAGAGACAAAGCGATCGGACATCATCGCGTTGCCGAATCACAGAACGCGTCGTGAGGTTTGCTGGAAGCTGTTCGATTATTCTTGTCTCCCAACATTGTGAAAGCACTTTCCTTGAGGCTTCAACGCTCTGATAGAGCCCCAGGCTGTTGTTTGTGGCCGGATACGATACAACCTTTTACACTAGCCCCGAAGGTTTCCTTTGTACGCTAGGATGCCTCTATTGTCCGCCTTACTCTGTTTTATTTACTTTTTTTGCCAGAATAATTGTGCTGTACGTACAACTGTGCTTTGTACATTGAAGGAATAATTCAAGTTGACGAATGTGCCTATGAGTACACAGGCGACTGCAGCCGACGCAGCGCTGGCTATCGGAATTACACAATACCTTTCGGGCGAGAAGGAGCGCCGCAGCACACAGACACTATGTGTGCGTGTGTGTGCATTGGTGCGTGCGTGCGTGGAGTTTGTAGATACTGCGCTCGCGACCGGAGAGCGAAGAAATGAACTTGACAAGACTTGCTACTTCGGCTTATTATGTATACATAGTTCCGCTGGAAGGAATGGCGCGCCAAGAACAGTTAACGTTGGAAGAAAAACACCCGCGCATGTTGTGTTCTTATTCCAAAGGCCAGTTTTTGTTGCGCCATTCGTTCGAGCGAAGGCACGCGACCGAAAAACTTTCTTACCTGTGAAGGCGTTGTATTTCGTCAACCTGTCTTCTGCCGCCACCACCGTCCTATAGATGTCGTATGCAGTTCCGAAGAGGATGAAAGCCGTCCACAGCACAAATATGCACCTGCAAAAAGTGCGTAAAAAAGAAGTGTCTTAGGTTGTGCGTAAGGGCAGTGCAACATTCGTAGAGCCCACAACCACTAAGAGGCGAGTTACTTACAAAAACTGGTTACACGACTCGCATTCGCACAAAAGCGAAACAGAAACGACAACAAAACAGGGTCTGAACATTTTGAGTCGACGAAAGTTTACGCAAGTGACAAGAGAGAATACGTATGGGCCCACAAAAGTTTCTGGAATGCCAAAAGCGCGCAAGACTTGGATTACCTCGCTACGTACAGGGACAACCATTCATCGATGCATGTCTCGCAAGAAAGTGCGGAGCACATTTCTTCAATTAGTGGCTACGCGCTTAGACTGCTCAGGAATTCAGCTTTGTTGTAATTTTCTTCTTCCGAACGCTCTTGTGGGCACCGGCACGTTTTGGCTGTAATTGCCGAGGTGTTGACCAGAAGACAAGCACACTGATATGAGAGGAATGCACTCGCATATTCACTAACTGCTGCTGCCTGCAGTACCAACCACACTTGGTTTAGTGGTCGAGACTTTTTAGAGTAGATTGCTCGTGGGCAGACTGCGAAACTGCCATAATGGAAGCAATGCGCTCAATCACAGCGCAGTAAATGAGTCAAGAGTGAACTGAAAGCAATCGGTATTTGAGGGAGAGAAAGGAAATCCATACACATAGAATAATACACGTACCCACACATAGGAAAAGGAAGCACGATTGTGTTTGCCAAAAGGAGAAACATTTACATAAATAATAAATAAATAAATAAATAAATAATAAAATAAATAAATAAATAAATAAATAAATAAATAAATAATGCCTCCGGGGCCGACGAAACGGGGCTTGTGGCGGTGGAGCATAAAAGGCCGGGCTACTACGGTAGGCGGCAAGGGTGGGAGAGCGACGTGTACTGGTGACTGCTTCAGCATAGGTGAGCGGTGCTGCCACAGGCAGAAGTGGGCGGCTGGACAGCAGAACTGCAGCTAAATGCTCCTGAATAGCGCGGCGGATAGTGGGCGTGAGGGATGCCGCCTGGTGGAGAGCAGGGCAGAGGAGGTCGAGAATGTGATGTAGCAGAGAAAGCTGGCGAGCGACTTCTCGGACGAAGTCTTCGACGTGCTGCATGAACAGGGACTGTTCAGAAGACGATACATTATGGGCCAAGCCAGCAAGACCCTCCGCCGGCGCGCCGGACTGGCGCGTAGAACCGCGTTGCTTTCGTAGTCCGTCGTAGCATTGGCACAATTTGGATGACGGTAGTGACGGAGCTGGGGTTCTTCGCCAGGAGCATCTGAAAAGCGTAATCGGCGATCCCTTCAAGGATGCGATTGACTTTATCAGTTTCGGTCATGGACGGGTTGACACGCTTGCACAAGTCAACGACATCCTTGATGTAACTAGTGAATGCCTCTGGCGGTAGCTGAGCTCGAGCACGAAGACGTTGCTCGGCGCGAAGTTTCCGAACGGCGAGGCGGCCGAAAACGTCGACGAAGCTCGTCTTAAAGGACGACCAGGTGGGAAGGTCGGCTTCATGGTTGCGAAACCATAGGTTGCCAACGTCCGTGGGGTAGAAGAGGACGTTGATCAGTTTAACGGAATCGTCCCACCGATTGTAACTGCAGACACGCTCGTAGGAGGCCAGCCAATCGATGACGTCCTGGTCGTTGGTGCCACTAAGGAGTGAAGGGTCACGCTGGCGCGGCAAGCCGGAACAGGGGATGGTGGTAGGGATGGGCTGCGATGGTTCGCTTGGACTTCCCGACGAGAAGCGTTCCGCTTTGAAGTTCCAGGATGAGGAGCAGGACGGGAACCGAGACACACCCACGAAGTGTAAAGGTGTTTATTAGAAGCGCAGGTTAGTGTGTGTTGGTCGAACAGCGACGCGATGGACACACTCACAGGCATAACTCGAAATCCCATCTGCACATCGTCTACATCTTCGCTGCGCTGCTTGAACTGCTGCCGGTCGGTCCCATTACAATATAAATAAATAAATAAATAAATAAATAAATAATGAAAAATAGAAATAAATAAACATACAAACAAACAAACAAACAAACAAACAAACAAACAAACAAACAAATAAATACATAAATAAACGAATATATAGGCGTCGGAAGGCTTGCATATTCCTCATTTTTTACCCAATCAGGGTTTGGCGTTGGTCCAGCTTGACTGGCCGGTCAATATAGCACCATGCAGCCTTGATATTAACCTTGAGATCACCCACTACTGCATGGAAGAAATGGAGACGCGGGTGTCCGATATGCAAACACGAGAACATTGAAGCCGATATTCATCACTTACTGTGGGACTGCCCAGCACTCAAGCCTACAAGGATCCGGCAACTCAAGGTAGCGGGTCTTTCACCAAGCAACCCTGTTTCATACACTGCCTGGACGTAGGGACCGTACTATCGTTCTCCACTGGACTTCATCAAATCAGCTAGCCTTTTTCCATACATTTAATTACGGATTCATATTTAGTCACACATTCACCCATAATTGATACCCTGTGACAATAAATTTGGTTTTAGAAAAATGGAGACGCCAGTTGTAAGAGTTCGTGGTATGAGAAGCTGTACCTCGGTTAGAACATGGGAATTCTGTAAGGTCAGCTGACCAGTGGTACTGACTTGTGACTGACTTGTGACTTGTGGCACTGCGTCAACTATTGTTCACTCGCTGACAGAGATCCGTTCCGAACACTTAAGGTCAGAAAAGACGATGCCAAGACTGGGTTTCTTTTTATTCATTTTAATAAAAAAGTCTCCCAGCGTGCGCTGGGAATTATAAAGTCTACAAATAGTCTGCACTGTTTCTAGCTTTTCTCTCGTTCTCTTTGCCAAGAGGTGCATTATGATATACACTGCCAAAATGCAGCTGTTCACGACAGGCACCTGCTTACTTAACTGGACGGAACCTGCTGCATGACCTATTAACTCTGCTGTAGTGATTAAAAATCGACTGTAGAAATTAAAGTCAACAGGGGATTAGAATAAGTATTCTAATCGATGTGAATTAATGGGTCATTTCTGCAAGTCGATCACTGGTCCTAGTACAGTTTCAAAAAAAGAAAAGAAAGGTGTGCGAGTGTATTTTCGCTAGTCCAAACTCAGAGTTCCGTTTTTAGGTACAAAAATCTTAGCGAGGCGTAGATGTATACGACACCTGTCATGACATGGGAACAATAAATGCGCCATTATGACGAAGAATAGAGCTTAGCAATTTAAACTGTTTTTGTTTTTTTTCTTACCGCCTATTCCATACGTATTATCATGGTGATTATCACGGTGGAGGCGAGGATGCAGTTCTCTTCAAATAGGGCACGTATTTACGTGGATGGCGAGGTTTTTCTGAAGAGCGATGTGCAGCCACTTTAGCAGTGACACACTTCTCAATTAACTTTTTAATTAGCGCAGTCTGGTCGTTACGGCCAACAGCAAGGTCGCAACTGCTGTGAAGATGATGTGAAATTGGTTTTTGAAATGAAGAAAACGTCGTTCTCCAAAACCATTAGCGCGAGGAAATCTGGTGATTTTTTGCCCGAAATCGTAATCGTAGCCCATGATGAGTGCTGGAAGCTCGGTGCAAAAGCAGTGTACTCTGGTGACGTGATGCAATTCGTACGGCGCCCGATTCGAGCAGCCTCCGCTATTGTACCGCGGCATGCATTTTGTCATTCACTTAATAATAATAATAATTGGTTTTGGGGGAAAGGAAATGGCGCAGTATCTGTCTTTCTATATCGTTGGACACCTGAACCGCGCCGTATGGGAAGAGATAAGGGAGGGAGTGAAAGAAGAAAGGAAGAAAAAGGCGCCGTAGTGGAGGGCTCAGGAATAATTTCGACCACCTGGGGATCTTTAACGTACACTGACATCGCACAGCACACGGGCGCCTTAGCGTTTTTCCTCCATAAAAACGCAGCCGCCGCGGTCGGGTTCGAACCCGGGAACTCCGGCTCAGTAGTCGAGCGCCCTAACCACTGAGCCACCGGGGCGGGTCATCATCATTCACTTCGTCGCTCACAAAAACGACGGCAGCGAAGTAGGGAAAATAGAAGAAGGATAGGAGATATAGTTGAAAGAAGGAGAGCATCGAAAGGTGGCTCGTGCGCCACAGACACTCTGTGTGCCAAAGACAACAGTCCGTCCGGTAATCTGTTAGCCTCATATACCAAGAAATTCTGGGCAAGCGCAATTTTCCAACAGGAAGTTAACTTCTCGGTTATAAACACTTATGCCCCGACGTTTTCTCATATCATAAATTGCTCCATGACAATCAATACACCCACAGAACACTAGTTGGGACGCTCCTACTTTCTGCTATTTATTGTCAAAGGCGTCCCTTATTGGATTTCAATGGCAATCACTACTCGGCGCCAGCGCAGGACAAGCTTTAAAAGCAAGATTTTGCTACGGCTCAGGACGTTTCGCCATTCCCGCCAATATGTTCATAACAGTATCTTATAATACTCCACAGTTGCCTCACAAATAAAAGTGTTGTCCAAGAAAGCTCGACTTGGGGTGGCCGTTGAAGTCTATGTCATCCAAGAAGGCCAGAAAATCCAAGAAGGCCTTGGTAGAAGGAATATAATGTACGTCGCGATATCTGTTGGAGGCCCAGGCGTCGGAACCTGCATGCAATTCGTCGTGGAACGAAGTTGAGGCACTGACAAATATTTGCTCCGCATCTCCTCAGGGGCGCCACAACGTGGGTAATCGCCAGCCAGGGAGAGGAGGTCATGTCGGCAAAGACGCGAGCCAGTCCAACAGCATACCAATCGTAGCCACACGTGTTCAGGCAAGCGAGGCACCTTCCTGCAGCCGGACGGGGAGGCGTTGGAGACGCCGGGATCGCGAGGAGTTCAGCGGCAGCTGCTGCTCGATAACGGGTCTCCCCAAGTCTGACGGTACCACATCGGGCTCCTGGCTTCGCTTTCTTCAGTGCGCCTGCAACCTCGTTTGAAATATTTGCAAAATTATTCAACACAAGACGAGAAGCAACTATTCGCGGTCGGCCTAGCTGACCAGAGGCCATTTTAAGTAGGTTGTCCAAAAAGTAATGACCCTCATTTTTAATGCAGAAGCCTTACTTGCCCCATTAAACTAAAATCCGTGTGCGTGTCCGCGTGTGTGTGCGTGTGCGTGTGTGTGTGTGTGTGCGTGCGTGCGTGTGGGGGAAAGGGGCGGGCGGGCGGGCACTCGATGGTACTCATAAAAGATGGCGTCTAAATGAAACCTCGGACCGTATTCTCGATATTCGCCTAACCGCCCAGAGCGGGGCGTACCCTTGACGCGCACATAGAGGCGTTGCCAAGGTACGTTGACGCAGAATGGGATGACAAAATTGGAAAAGAAAGGAAAAAGCATCACAACGATACATACTGTCGTCTGCTACTAGGCGCCAAGTTCAAAAAACACCGATGCCCTAAAGCGTGCCGGAAGCCGAGCATTTGCGGCGCATAGGTGCGCACGCATCCCGTATTACAGCCACTGAGCGAAACAGTGCAATGCGTTGTGGTCTCAGCGTATCAGTGCATACATATGCATTGGCCAGCAAAGGAATATATGGCTCTGGCGTTGGTTCTTAATGCGGCGCGAATAGTCGCAAGATTAGTGAAGGCGGTTTAGCGGTAACTGCGTGAAGCGATGTTCTTCCCGACTCTCCCCTGCTATACCCACAAGAAGCGACGAAACTTGGCGGCAGAGCATGAAAAACACTATAAGTGAGAATTATTTGGCGGTCCCTGACTGCCGCTTCGTTGGCACATGCGGCGTTAAGCGGGAACTCATCGCGTGCCCATACAATGAAGGCAAAACAAAATGATATAGTGGAAATTTACCGCTTCATAACTTATTTTCGTCGCATGAAAAAAGAGATAAAGAAAACAACTTGAATTAAAAATTTTGTACCTTGGTCCATTCACGGCTAGGAACATAGGTGGAAGAG
This sequence comes from Amblyomma americanum, assembly GCF_052857255.1. Lineage (NCBI taxonomy): Eukaryota > Metazoa > Arthropoda > Arachnida > Ixodida > Ixodidae > Amblyomma > Amblyomma americanum. The sequence continues at coordinate 333,955,462 of NC_135497.1, forward strand.
CTCTACGGAGCACGCAATCGCGCCAGAATTAAAATTGACTGTGCAGAGGGAAGCAGTGAATGCGATAGCGGCACTGCGCTGCAGCGCAATTCCACTGGAAGCTCTGCTCAGTTTTATGCAGAATCACCACGCGTTGGCCCGCGCGCCCGATGATAGTATATCGGCCAAGGAAAGGCGGGCGCTACGCGTGCGGCTGGCAAAGGATTTTAATTGGAGGCACATGGGAGAGTGTTGTGTTGGGTTTTATGGCACATAGGCAGCTAAAGCCATCTTGCGCCAAGCTCAAGGTTGTCTGTAGAGTGTTTAGGAATATGAAAAATCATCGATGGTGTAGATGGCCTAAAAGTATTGAACTGCCTTGTAATAACAGCGAAGAAGAAATCTGGAAATAGCTAATGGTAAAAGCCGCAAAGAAGGTCAGGTAGCCTCAGCAGCTATCCTTGGCTGAGCAAGGATCCTGAGGTTCCCAACCAATGAAATAAAAAGCCTCAACCTTCTTCTTAGGAATGAAAAAGTGGCTGATGTGTATCCTGTACTAAAGCAAACCAGTGGTTCAAGGTTTACAGCTTTTCAAGTACCCCTGCTTCTTTTAGAAAGCTAAAAACGGAATGTATGTTAACAATGGCATTATCACTTAAGAGCAGTGCTGGATGAAAAGGATTGCATTCATTATAAAACTGAGTAAAATACTTTTTTCTTAGTGTTTCGAGTTGCAGACATGAAAATAAAATGTGATTAATCGTAAGATCATCTCCGCATTCGCAAATAGGTTTGTCTTGTTTTGTTAGCAGGAAGTTGTGTGTAAGGTGCGTGTGAACTATCCGGAGACGGCATAAAATCACTTCCTTAAAACGTTCCTGGTGCACGCATGATTTAAATTCACCTAAACTGACTTTACCAAGTGTAGTTTATTACTCACTTCGCCGTTCCATTCCGACTGCCATTTGTCTTTTAATTTACGCTGTACTAAGTTTATGCAATCCTTAAAAGGTATACTTACTTTTTTATTTTCTTCCCACGAGCTTTAGCAGTAAAGAAATCTGCTCTCTCGTTGCCTCTTATTCCGACATGACTGGGAACCCAGCAGAATTTTATGTTTTGTCCTCGAGTTGTGGCTGTTACTATCATGTGTATGATGTCACCAAGAATCGGAGTAACTGCATTTCTAGGGTGCAAAGCTGTAAGCATACTGAGGGAGTCTGTGTAAATAATACTGTTGGTAAGGTTCTCGTTTTGTATTTTTTCTACGGCCGCACAGACTGCGTAACATTCTGCAGTGAAGATGGATGAGCACTGTGGAACTCGTACTATTTTCTCCGACTTCCCTCGGACCACTGTGCTCCCTACGTAAGCGTCTGTTTTTGAACCATCTGTATAAAACTGCGTAAAATTGCTGTATTTTTCTTCGAGTGAAAGGAATTCTTGTACTATATGTTGTTGCGGAGTTTGTTTTTTATGGAACTGCGTAAGAGTGAGATCACAGATTGCAGGAAAATTGCACAATATAGGCAGTGGATCTCGTCTCCGAGCAATGTCAGGTAATGCATCTAGTACGCCGAGGCTTTGGCACATCTCTTCAAAACGCAGGAGCAGTGGCCTGATAGCGAGCGGTTTGTAGTTAAACAATGTTCTAGATGGGCACTTTGTGACTATTGGGGAACATAGGTGTTTGGGCAGTGAACGAATTTTTTAAATGTATGAGCATGTGAGCATGGTTCTTCTATCTGTAAGCGACGGTTCGTTGATTTCTACATATAGGCTATTTATGGGTGACGTTCTGTAAGCACTAGAGGAAAGACGCAAACCTAAATTATGTATTGGATCTAGTCGTTTCAGGTAGGAAGGTAATATACATCCATAGTTCAAGGTGGAGCGTACCACTCAGCGATAAATTTGTAAAAGACATGTCCTGTCAGCACCCCAACGTTTACGTGACAGTACTTTGAGTATATTTAGGGATCCGGAGGCTTTCTTTTTCAGTGCGTTTATATGTGGCAGGAAGTTGAGTTTTTTGTCAAAAGTTATCCCTAGAAATTTATGCCCATTTTTAACGGGTATCTGTGTTCCGTACATATGTATAAATGGGTTGGCTTGTAGGCCTCGTTTCAGCGAGAAAAGAATGGCTACTGTTTTCTGCGTGGAGAACTGGAAACCTTTCTGATCTGCCCATGTCACTAGTTTAAGCATTGTCAGCTGTGTTTGTTTCTTGCATGTTGCTACGTTTGAGGATGTGCAGGCTATTTGAAGGTCGTCAACGTACACTGAATACAGGATGGACTTTGGGATTATTTTACTTATCGAATTCATTTTTATAATAAGGAATGTCGTGCTTAAAATACACCCCTGAGGAATTTCGTTCTCTTGAACTAAGCTCCTGGACAGGGTTCATCCCAGGCGTACTTGAAATGAACGGTCCAAAAGGAAGTCAGTGAGGCAGTTTAAGATCCTACCGCGGATACGTAGGTTGCCCAGGTCGCGCAGGATCCCAAACCTCCAGGTTGTATCATACGCTTTCTCCATATCGCAAAAAAACGGCAAGACAGTGCTGTTTGTGTATAAAAGCTTCTCTTATTTTGTTTTCGAGGAGAACTAAATGGTCTGTTTTTGAGCATCCCTCTTTATAACCGCATTGATGGACATCAAGAAGTTCGCGGGATTCAAGGACAAATGTTAATCATATTAAGGACACTTTCGAAAGATTTCGCGAGACAGCTTGTGAGGTCTGTCGGCCTATAGCTAAGTTGGTGGGTTTCCAGGTTTCAGGAATGGTACTATAATGGCTTTCTTTCACTCTTTAGGTATTTTTCCTTCTGTGAATATATTGTTAAAGAAATTCAAGAGTGCCTCTATGGCAGGCTGGAAAAGATGGGCAAGCATTTGATAATGTATCTGATCGGGTCCTGGAGCAGTTTTTTTGTCGGCAGACAGTACGGCATTGATTTCTTGGAGAGTTATTAAATTGTTGTATTGTTGGTTTGCACCTCCACTAGTTGGAAGTCTTTGTTTTTAGACAATACTTTTGTATTTCAGGAACGGCTGCGTATAGTGAGATGGACTAGAAACTGCAGCGAAGTGCTCCCCCAGAATGTCTGCCTGTTCCCCTATGCTTGTTTGTATGCTAGGTTTTGTCAAAAGAGGAATCGTGAACGGTGAGAAGTTGCCATATAATTTCCGAACCTGTTCCCACATTTTCTTTGATGTCATTTGACAGCTTATAGATGAAATGTAACTGTGGTATGAAGCTTTCTCGGCACTGCGACGAACGTACTGAGCTTTTGCTCTTGCCTTTTTAAAACGTACGAGGTTCTCACGTGTACGGTAGCTGCGAAATTTGCCCCAAGCTCTATTTTGTTGTTTTTTTGCTTCCTTGCATTCCCTTGTCCACCACACTTTGTGTTTTTGCCGCATCACTCCTGAAGACTGAGGAATAGCTAGGTGTGCGGCATTAATTATACAATTCGTGAACATTTCGTTTATCTCGTCGATGCTGAGGTCTTCTAAAACTATATCTTCTAAATTGGCTTGTGCTCTAACAATTTCCCAGTCTGCTAAATGCATCTTCCAACGTCGCGGTTTAGTTGGGATGATTTCTGGCGCAGATGTAAAACTGGTTACTGCAGGAAGGTGATCGCTGCCATATGGGTTGTCGATAACGTCCCATTTAAAATCGTTAAAAACAGATGGAGAACTAAAAGACAAATCTAAACAGCTCGTATTGCCCGAGGTTGGAGAGCAGTATGTGGCCTTTTCCGTGCCTAAAATACATATATTGTTTGTAAGAATAAAATCTTCGATTTTTTGCCCCCTAGAGTCGCAGCGCTCGCTTCTCCAAAAAGGGGAGTAAGCGTTAAAATCCCCAACTACCGGATATGGCTCTAGAAGTTCATCTATCAGTTTTTGTAGGTCATGGACTCTTAATGCAAAGTGTGGAGGAATGTACACGGAACAGATTGTTAGTGTTTTGTAGCTGACGATGCTGACTGCTACCGCCTCAAGTTTTGGTTTGAACTTTATTTCTTGAGCAGGGACGCCGCGTTGAACAACAATCGCGACGCCTCCCGAGAGTCGATTTTCCTGCTCTCGATCACGTCTAAAAGTTTTATAATGTTTTAGGATATGCACATGTTGTGGACCAAGATTCGTCTCCTGAAGACAAAACTATGGGTAACGTTCACCCTAAAATATGTGTTATGTCACTAATTCCGCGTAAGTCCTCTGCAATTCCATTGTATTAAAAAAAAACATGTTTATGTTTTTGAGAGGAAATGAACGGGGATTTACGTATGTGGTGGTCCCGTTATGAGGGGCCTGTCTTTTTTCCGCTCAAGAGAGCTGTTCCACCTCTGTAATGGAGGCGGAGTGGGTGTTGTATCCATAACCTCAACCGAGGTGCTGGAGGACCGCGGAAGGGCCGCGGTTGTGTTAGTTTCAGGCCTCTCCCGACGGGGGGAGGTCCTGCGGGATGCCGATCCATGCACCGGCGCTCCCTGCTTTGAGGGTGGCAGAGCAGCCTTCGCTGTCCCTGGCTGAGGCATGGATGGCCCTGCCATAGGCACTGTGAAAGCGGCCTCGGTAGGTGCCGTAGTGCTGTGTGGTGCTACGCCCCCGCACAGCACATCAGGGAAGTTGGGTTTTGCTGTGAAAGAGAATGTGTTGGTAAGAGCAAAACGCCTCCTTGCTTCTTTGAATGAAATGTTTTCGTTTGTCTTTATGGTAATTATTTTTTTCTTTTTTCCAGAACGGACACACCCTGGAGTACTCAGCATGGTCTTCTTCGCAGTTTGCGCAGCGCAGTGCTGTTTCACATTCCTCAGAATGGTGGTCTTTCGAAGCGCATTTCGCGCAGGTTTTGCAGCCGCGGCAACTTTGTGAGCCGTGGCCAAACTTTTGACAGTTGAAACATCGGCGGGGATTGGGCATATAATGTCTGACGTTGACTTTCAAGTATCCAACTTCGATCGTTTTGGGGCAAGGTACTGGTGTTAAATGTGAGGACCATGTGTTTGGCATCTATTTCTTTGTCCCTGCGGATCTTGATTCGGTGAACGTTGATTACATTCTGGTCGGTGAGCCCTTCAAGCATTTCGGCTTCTGTGAGATGGATAAGTCAGATTCAGAGATTACACCTCGGGCTGTGTTTAGAGATCGGCGGAGGGTTAAAGAGACAGAGATGTGCCCGATAGACACAATGTGTGATAGTTTGGAACACTAGATGCTGTCGCGCAGTTCAAGAAGTAAGTCGCCGCTGGCCATTTTTGAGACCTTGTAGCCAGGGCCCAAGGTATCGGTTAAGCATTTTGACACAAAGATTGGGGATATTATACTTGCCTGTATTCCGTCACTTTCACCGTGGATTACGTGGAACTTTGAAAATGTTTGTCTCTTTTTTGAAAAAAAAATCAGCTGCTTTGTTCCGCCCTCTTTTTAGAGAGCGATCAGGTTTAGATAAGGGGGGAGCCATAAAAAAAATTAGTTTTTTGGTCATGGTGCCAGCCACCCAACACGCAGTCCAACAAGGGGACGGGACAGGAACTTGAAATCAAGTCCTGCCCCCGCCAGCTGTACATCTCAACTATAACCAAATATGACACAACTCAGGGCAGTTGGTCAGACAAGGTTAACCCTCGCTGCCAGGAAAAAAGGAAAAACCAAGAAGTGAGTAGGATATAGGAGAGTTGTGAGACAGAGACAGGAAAGTGAAAGATAGAGGGGAGGATAGGAAAAGGCGACTGCCGATTCCCCCCGGTCGGGACAGGCCGGAGGTGCCGTCTACAGGAAGCTGGGGCCAAAGTGGTGTGTTGCCTCCGCCGAGGGGCCTTAAGGGTCCAAACGCTCGGCATCGGCTCAACTACCAGGATCCCCTTTTCCTCGGACACGGCGATGCCACGCACGGCTAGGCGCGGGTGCGCGAGTCCGTGGTGATGCACTGTTCACCATCATCCCCTTGCGGGGATGTGCCTGCGGATGCTCGGGAACCCGTGGTGTTGCCATTTACCAAAGCCTGCAAGCTGCAGACGCCACCCTGCGGGGAGCACATGGGAGAGGCTTTGCCCTGCAATGGGCGTAGTCAGGCTGATGTTGATGATGATGACTGGTCGTCTGATGGAAGTTAACACCACAATGTTTAAACAAAATTTGCCACGCAGAGCCCAGTGATTCATTTGCTATAAGGCAACCGTTACGCAGCTGCGGCAGCAACAGACAGCTCCTTTTAATGCAGCAACATTCCTAGTAAGAGAGAAAGGTTTAACGCCTGGAAAGATGAACATAAAACCTGGAAAAAATGTCTTCACATATGCTACTCAATCTTCCGGAACGGGACGAATACAGAGCTGGAGGGTGATGCAACATTACAAACAGCTTCATGCAGTGTTCAAAACACTTGGTTTATACGCTTCATGCAAGTTATCTTAATGTGCACATACACAGGCATTATCTAGTGCATGTGGCACATTAAGCATGAACATGTCTCAGGGTGAGGCGAAGGAACCAAAGGAGAATAAAAACAACTGTGAAGTTGCAGGCATCACAATTAAGAAGGAAGAACAGTAACACGACAAGAAAAGCACAAGCATGACAGCAGCAAGATAACACACAAAGGACACAAGAAATGCAAGGCTAACGTGGCCCTCAGAACAATCTTTCAGGGAGGCAGCATCACAGGCAGGCAGTGGTATTCTGGCAAAAGGTTCATTAATGCTGAATGATAACGCTGGATGTGTAATGATTTTGGCAAGCCCAGTGCACTCCATGAGGAATGTACAACAGGCTTCATCAACGTTTGTTGCCTGATGTGCAAGTGTATAACCTTCCCTGTGTACACTTCTCATCACATACATATTAGGGCCATTGTTGGTTCTTTTCAAGTGGTGTATCATAATGCGGTTAGGCAACATTTACACCATACACTGATGCAATGAAGACCCTGTGATGGCACTAATGTTCACTGCAGGAGAGTAATGCTCCAATTAATTGCATTCACATTCAAATTAGTTTCCTTTACTGTGCATTAACATAAACAACCGAAACTCTGTATGCACACTAAAACATGACGTCTACAGTTCAATGAAGGCCACCATACCATCAGTAGGCGTTGAAATGTTGGCAAAAGTCTGGAAGGACACTGAGGACAAGTCGAAGTTGCTCTGTAACAATTCATTACCCAAAAGTTGCTCTGTAACAATATATTACCACATTCCAATAAGAAAGGGCCTGCTTGTAATTAGAACAAAGCTCGTGTACAGCTCATAGATTATTTGATCAAAGAAACACTTGAAGTGCGCAAGATTACCGTGGTGAACTGCATTGGCAAGAAGGCTATTACAGTCCTTGACTATGTGAAAAAAAATGGAACACTTAAGATGCACAGTGGTGTGTGAACATGGGTGTGTTTTTCAGCATGATTAAGTCAGTTTGAAACATGGTAAGCAAGTCATGAACAGAAAGTATTCATCACGAATATAATGGTACAACAGGTTGCAAAATGAGGAAATTGGAGTCATTGCTCGTGCATAACATTTAGGCTTCCTGAAAAATTACCTTCTTGTACAACTTTGCTGGCTATTTTTCTTCAAGTTCAAGGAGAAGTATGAAAGCAATCCAAGAAAGGTGGAAATAGGCTGCTATCTTGTTTTGGACTGTCAGAAAAAAATTTTTTTCTTTGTGATTACTACCAGGTATTATCTTTACTGCTGCGTGGAATGCGATGGCATCCTAATTAGTGCTGAGATGTTATTGGGCAATATGTACCACCAGAAAAGAAAGGTATGGAAAGCCTGCACACACCACTGTCAAGGAGAGGTTTATAACAGGACATCATTAAAGCTGCCATTCAGCAGAAAACCCAGCGTTATCCAACCGGCATTGTGTCAAAAAACTGCACCACGCATGCATGTCTGGAACAAGTCACTGAAAACAGCATTTGTAATTTAAATCAAATTTCAGCACATGTCTCAAACTACTTCGCCTTAATAAAGTAATAGATTTTACATACAAAAAATTTGATTAAATTTCATTCTGGCTTCAAAGACGCTCGGGTCACCAGCCAGGCACTGACTACCGACTAGATCACGCAGGCACATTGACAGTACTGAGGTACAAAAATAGAGGGGGGGGGGGGGGGGGCGTGATGTGTGCGTGCTGTTGGCTTCATTTGAAGCTTAGTAATGTAATTACTGCAGTTAACTAGAGATGTGCCAGTCAGTGAGAAACCAGTTATAGTAATATCATGTAGGCGACCTGCAGTGTGCAAGAGTTCAAAAACAAGAATGTCGAACCTGTGTTAAGATAATTGTGATACATGTGCGAGCATAAACGGAGAACAGCGACTGTGTGTGTGAAGAGAAACCACTGCAAGGATCCATTAAAACTGTCGCATAATGCCTCAAATGGTGAGCTTAAGTGTCCTCCAACTGTATTGGAGGACACTTAACAAGTTGCTATGTCTTTTAGGTGTTGCAACTTGTCCGAGTAAGGTGTGTTTTGCATGTACAGTGAGTGGAAGCCTGTATTGCCAAAATAATTTATTTTCATCACTGTCCTTAATGAATCCTAAAATTCTTTATGCAGCCTAATTCAGACACATTACCTAGGGCAACATTACATATTGAACAATACGCCTCGTGTTAAAAAGATAAGAATTTTTGGACAGACCCTCCTTTCATAAACATACAACCGTGGACACGCACATTATTGTTGCCTAATTTGCAAAGAGGAGTACCCAGAAGTCACCTTTGCTAAACAAAAAAGTGGAAGCACGTACACTGACGGTCCAGTCACAATAAGGGTGTAGAGGGTAAACAGGTTGTCTGGGATTTTTCTTAAAGCCACCGAACATCCCCAATTTACATGAAGCAAAGTGCAAACGGCTGAGTCAATGAAAGTGGGATCGAACACAGTTTGACTGGGAGGTTGATAGCCCAGAGCACAAAATTATCCCGGAAAAAGAAAAAGATATTGGACCTGGGAAGACCACCTGAGTAACCCAGAAAGATGAATAACAAAGTTTACTACTACTACTATTACTGTCAATTTCCAGCTGGATTACTGAACTGGATCATACCCTTCCAGCTGCAAAATGCCATTTGGAGCTTTATTGTTGAAATTACGTCCAGCTCCATAATTTACACTTACAGTTACCTTCAACTGAATTAATGTAGAATTTGAAGCTTTTCGTCAGGGGTACAAATTTCAGTTCGAAGATGGCAATGGCTAGCCTGACAAAACTCTGCCCAAGCCTTCCATTTTCATCTCGAAGATAATGACCATGAAACAATCGGTTGACTTTTCCGTCAAGAAAAACAGTTAATTGCGGTATAATCACATGCAGCATGGGAAAGAGCCAGTCGAAAGCAAGCACACAGAGGCAACCAAATGCCATGAAGCAAAGCATGTTGCAATCTTACCATACAAACAGTGCCACACAAGATGTGTTGCACCCTGGAGAGATGCTATAAATGACTGCAGACGCAGCAACCATGCTGTATGTTGAGCAAGTTGTGAACTGCTGGCTCTCCACAAACGCCAAAATAAACAGCAAAGCACTGATGAAAGCATGTCCAGTCAACACTATGATGCTAGAAGGGAAACATTTTGGTGCCCTCCTGTCTCACTGAAGCACCAAATAAAATGTGCGTTGTGTACAAACAGAACACGTAAGGAGGCAATACAAGGAATGGCATATCTTCAAAATCACCAGCGCATGTGTTGAAGCACACACTCAGCAAGTTGGCCGATGGTAGGCGGAAAGCACTTGGGAAACTTCCTGACTTTGTAACAATACACCCTGTCTCGCTGATGTTCATTAAATACTACACAATTACTCGCTTCACAACACCTTCGCATTAGCACGCGCACGCTTGGTTGCTCGAGATCTTGCGGTTTAGGCGGCATCCTTCCAGATCGCCATTCAGGAGGCGTCTGGCAAGACTGCCAGGGGAACCCTCCTCTCTAACGATGGTGGCGCCACTCAATCACGTCTCACGCATGCGCAGTAGGCTGAAGCGCAGGTATTAAGCACTATTATTGCTAATTAACTAATTACTATTTAACTGTGAGGACTCCAGCCTGCTTACGAGGAGAAATGTGAAAGCATGCGTTTTGAGGAAAGGTTTTTGAGGGAAGGACAAGTAGCTCTCATCCACGGTAAAACAGAGCGGAAAAACACAAGCATGGAACAAACACGCATTATCACACCGTCTGAAAAAAGTTAGGCGAAAATTTCAAATTGATGTTGTATTTTCGTCTCGCAGAAAATTAAGCAACATTTTCTGAGCTGTGCAGCGGAAGCGAGAGTCCCTACTAGGAAGGAGGATTGGTGTTGGTTGTACCACAGCACACGTAGAGAGGAGGGTAGAGTGCGTTGAAGGTGTATACAAGATCCCCCTTTCATGCGGTGGATGGTATGTTGGCCAGACTGGGCGATGTCTCAACGAACGCCTGAGGGAGAATCACAATTCTTTGGACAGGGCAGCTGGTTCGAATTTGGCGCTGCACTGCAGTCAACCTAAGCACACATGCGCCCCATTGCTTCATCAGACATTCGTCATCTTCAAACATAAGAATCAGATAGTAAGGGAACTAGTAGAGGCATATCACATTGACAAGGGGAGTGCAGCATGCATTAGCAAGCCCTTATTATCACTGGCTAACCGCGAAATCACCTTTTGGAGCATGCATTTGTAGAAATGTAGATTTAAGTTGTTCAGTGATGACGCATTGCTTCTTCAATATTTTTTTGTTCTGATTAGTGTTTCGCGGGAATAGTATATGTACACATGTGCTTAATAAACCACCAGTTGAAAGTCAGCGCTAGTGTCGTCGTGTTTGTTCCGTCCTCGTGTTTTCCCGCGCTGTTTTACCATGGATAGTAGTAATCAACCTGCCCAGCTTTCACTACTTCTAAGTAGCTCTCACATCTCTCGAAATCTCGGTGGAAACCTCAACCACTTTTGATTTTAGCTATGGTGTGACACTTTTATGCAAACATCACCGATCGCGAGTCATGAGCCTAAAAAGGCTTTCGCCTTGAAACTATTCTCTGTAGTCATGAATACCACTAATAAATTGAAGGCCAAAAACATGGTCGTGTTTATAGAACAGCAACAAAATGAAGAACACTTCACCAGCTTCTTAGCAGTATGCTGTTAAACTTGAAAGAGAGAAAATGCGCATTGATTGCTTGTGGCATAGCTACATGTGAAAACCATGGCAGTGAGTGCGATTCCCACACTCAGCTGATCACACAATTCCTGCCTGTCAGGTAGAACCCAAATGATACTGTGTTCTCCTCCTTGTTGTAGATGTTGATGCTCCTGTTATTGTCACCACTCACCGGTGGTGTCATGATCCTGCAGCTGAGTGTGGATGAATGCCTTCTGTTACACAATGCAAGCTGTGCTGATCTTCGAAGAGAATCTTGACCATGCCATGCAGCAGTTGACATCTTTGCAGACACCTCATGTAATCATTCAGGAGCCTGGTACGGCCACCCAGCTAGGTAAACAGTCAAGCCGAGATGTGAGCGAAGAGTGATCTGGCATCAGGGCCTTCGAGCTGAGATCCCATGGTGATAGCGGTCCGCCACATCTGCATTTGACGCACACCATAACCTGCAAGTTAATGTTATACTCTGAAATCTTCGAACAAGGTAGACATTGGGTTTCCAAATATTTTAAATTCTTCAAGCTGCAAGTCCAACTGCAGTCTGTTTTACGTATCGTTGTAAAATATGTTTCAGTGCAAAACCAATCATTAGTACCAAATTGAACTGTTTCCATAATAGCTACAGGTACTTGATTGCAGATTTTCCAAACTGATAGCCACAAATAATTTCATATTAGAGTATTTTTACACTTAGTAAAAGAAACTACTACAAAATACATTGCAAGGAAAGGCACAAGTTAAGTTATGTGTGACTACCTTGAGTTTTTTAGTACATGCAAGCTTCTCCATTTTGTACCCATCAAAATGAGGCTGCCGTGATGTTGTGGTCAGTAAGAGAAATCCAATGTCACAGAACAACTGTGTGTATAACCCACACCTATCTCTGCTGTCATCTGAAAACTATAGCCATGATTCATGTACATTATTTTGATATGCAGTTTTATTTACACTGTCCTTCCTTGCTCTATAAACTATGTATAAATAGAATCAGATATCACTAGCTGTGTGCAATCTTACTACAGGTGAACATGTTATTCCTTCATGCCTGCCACAACACACTAAGCACGTGCTCACCAGTTTGACGATTTCTATGCGGGCAGCACAGGATAATGAAGAGATATTCCACACAAATGGGTCATGGATGGATCCCACACAGGCTTCTTGTGTGCTGGCACCTTCCCCGTCAGGAACAGCACACCTGTAAAAAAATGTGCAAGACTCATATATTTTTGTTTTTCCGCGAGCCCTTACAGAAATAGTTAGGGAAAAAAAGTTTTCGTCCTCCTGCGGTCATTCCCACGTGACTGCTGTGTAACTGATGCTGTAGCACTGCCATGAAAATTTAAGCTTGAGTAGAGAAACCACCTTTATGTGGTTCATTAGTAATGCTTAAGGCCGGTTATAGTATTTCTTTAAGCTTTCACGCAATTTTTTTTTCCACGCTTAAGGGAACGACTGTGTGCTGCAAATACTCATCTGCCTGCTTTGAAGTCATTTTCAGCCTGCATGCAAAAGGAATGAGAATGATGCTCGACAAACTGTCACCGCTACAGCTTTAGATTTCCTTACCTCAATGATGGTGGAGGCGTCACGTTGTACCTTTCCCGACAGACGTTTACGCTGTCTTGCTGACACAGCTGTGATCAAGATAGTGCGCCAGTGCACACGGATGTCTCGTCGTGACGCCCGACACATTCCTGGAGTTTCCTCCTCGGCCGCGCGAACACCTATCACGTCATCCACTCATCACGCGCGCAAAGCCCACCCGTTCAGCGACGCTCACTGCTGGCGATCGCACCTCAGAGCTCGACAGTTCGGCACTGCCTCTCACCCCAGTGCATCCTTGCGCAGCCACCACTTCACACGCCTCGTCAGATGATTGCACAGAAGAGCTGTCTAGTCAGAGACAACTCGAAAGCGTCGTGGTGCTATCGAAAGTCGCTCACCTCTCACAATTCTAGGGTTTAACAAACGACGAATAAATGCAACGATCAGAAAAACTCATTAAAACCGTCGAAACGCACCGCCAGCGCCGCCATCACCACGCTACATTAAGCGCACGGACCGATGATTTCTTACTGCGAGCGAAGGGTTTGCAATGGGAGAGCAGTTAGCGCCCGAATGCGGCAGCATATTTAAGCTCTGGCTAATAACGCTCTAATCCCTTGCTTATTTCACATGTGCACTTATGACGCCGTTTCATTGCATTGTGCAAAGAAAACAAAACTTTTATAAGCTTAGTTTTGGCTTCAAATAGATACATGTCAAACTGCGGTGACCTAACGTCGTATGAATCAGCGTTGCATTCACTCATTTGCATAATTCGGGTACCTTTCGCGGGGCGAAATTATGGCAGCGAATTTCCATCACTTTTAGCAATGGCGGCACATTGTAAAAATGACGACACGTCATTTTGACATCACTTCATAATACGTGCGTATCACGTGTTACACGTGACATTGTTCCAGCCTATCAGATTTCAGGAAGCGGCCATTTTCGGTATGCATCTATTTTATCCAAATTGGTAAGTCGAGCGCATGTGCTCTCATACGTACCACCTGTATCTTCTTTTGCCCTTCACAATCACTTATATTTACCAGCCGGGCACCAAGAATAGCGCTGCTGAAAATGTTTTTTCAATGCCACGTCAATTTGACGTCAGCACGAAAAGTGCTTCTGCAACAGACGATGATTGACACCCACCTTGCCCAGCCCTGTCGCTGACTGACAGTTCTGACAGCCAATCAGAGAGGCAACATGGCGCCGACAGGCAAACGTGAATATCGAGAATAGACCCCCTGGCAGGTGGCGGTTAAGTCACTGATTGGTCGCACGAGGTTGCGCGGGAAAAGCAACTTGGATCGCACGAATTCAACGGGGGCAAAACCAGCTGCCATCCAAGGACAGTGGCGCACCGCTTAACTGCTGTACCACTGTACCAGGACTGGTACGGGACTCCCAGGGATCTCTGAATGTGAAGTAAATAAACAGCAATTCTGCGTATATGGGCATTAAATTATTTGACATACCGTCATACCTTTAAGGCGGAGCGCGGGTCGCGCTGGGGTGGCGACTGCCTTCACGAAGCTAGCGCACTGATCAGAAGGGGTGCGGCGGCGGATACGTAGAGCCAAGCAAATGTAAAATCCTCAGCTGCATGACATAGGGTTGCATCACGCCGCATCACGGGCCGACTGCGCTCACGATGCGAGCCGGCCGGCGCACGCCTTCTCACTCGTGGGAGCTTGAATGTCGCCGGGTACCTACCGTGAAAATAGGCATGAGAACGCTTCTTGCTTGATGCTCGGCCATCATGGGACCGCAACGGTCGAAAATGTGACCCAAGTCGTTCTGGCAAATTGCCCTGTTGGAAGAGGCGGCAATCTTTAAACCCAGGCGATGTGCTTGTGGTAGAGCATCCACCTCGCATTCGGGTGATTCTGGGCTTGGTCCCCACAGCTGCCGGGTGACCATCAGTTTTATAATGGGTACAAGATTTTCCTCAGCCTAGTGATCGACTCTTATGGGGTGAAATGCTTCGAGAAGGGCCTTTGGTCACTTCGCCCTCTCGCGATGGAAAATCTATAGGGCATAGGGACCGAAATTATCCTTGTGGTGTAAAGCCTACCGTGGCCCTTTTTTACACAAGGTGGGCTCGAAAACCCCTTTCCCAAACATTTCGCCCGAAATAAGCCGAGCACAAGGCGAGAGGAAATGTTTTACCTATTGTATCACCGGTGGGTAGACGGCTGCACAGGGAATTGAACCCCGCACTTACCGCATGCGGGGTGCTCAAATCACTCTAGGGGCTCAAACCTACGGCAGAGTGACGAGATTTGAAGGCGCAGGCTCCTTTGCTATAACCCATCCACCCTGAAAAGCCGAGCACAGGGCACTGGGATAGCCTTGCATCCATTTGAAGGAACCGGTGGGTAGCCGGTCGCCAGTGGGGAGCCGAACCCGCTTCGTCCAAGACAGGAGTGAAATTGTGAAATTTTCTCTTTGAAATGTCGAAGGATCGCTTGCACTTGTGACAGTCGAACGTGTACGTCTGTTGAGACACGCTGTTGAGAACGTGTACGTCTGGTGAGGCATCCCCATGCAATCCCGGTAACACGAACCACCTTTGCAGGTCGACGTGTTCAAAACTGGGTTTTCCCCAAAAAAGGCGCACCGGGGGTGCAGCCTCCTCCAAGCGCACATCCGTGAGGAGTCCAGGCACCGGCCCGGAGGACGCTTGCACACATTTGCACCGGTGGATGTTATGCGGTGGGTTTCGAAACAACCACTAATAATCACTTTGAGCCAGAAACGAAAACACTGTGTGCGCTAGACGTGGCCCCACATTTATTGAGATGACTTGAGGCGCGATGAGAGGCGGCGACCAGCCAACAACACGTCCGCTCTGCCCGTGTGCCTTAAATGTTCCACTGTGAGCGTGTCCGGCACCTCCCCTTCATTTGAAGCCCCAGTCCATGTGGTGGCGCTGCAAGGCAATCGATGGAATGGTGCCATATAAGTTCGCCAAGAATACGAAATTTCAAGGCTACTGAGTCGGCCCGCTAAAGACGTGGTCACTATTTTGAGGGACATTGATCCAGTATTCCTTGTAGATGCGCTGCCTAAGAGGGAGACAGTAAATACTGACATTCACGAAAAACCCTGCAGAAGCTAAAGCAGCGTTACCACCGTGTCCGAAATAAAAAAGGTGCGAGGGAGATTTTTCTCCATCACGATAGCACCCGCCCTCACACCAGCCTGAAAACAAAAGAAGTGATTGCCAAATTTGTGTCGACTGCGCTGCCTCATCCGCCATACAGTCCTGAGGTAGCATCTCCTGATTTTCATTGTTTTCGGGCGGCTAAAAGATGCGCTGCCCAGACTTCAGCATATGACTAGAGCCTTCACTCGCCATCTCTTTTCTCGCGTCGTGAAGGCACGGCTGCACCAGAAGGAAAACAGCTGGCACAAAGCAGGCATGCATGCCCTCGTTCACCGCACGAGCAAGGCTATTATCGTTGACGGAGATTACGCTGAAATGCAATATAGATCCGGCAGATATGTGGTGGTATTCTCTGTTAATCGCATAAATATTTATTAAACAATGTTTCAGAAAACAACGAGGAGTGTTAATTTATGGACAACCTACAAATGACGCATGCCGACGGTCTTGAAAAGGAACTCGGGCCTTAGCTTAACATTTCGGTCAGTGTGTCCACGCTCTGCATTGTTTTCCACCGCCACGACTAAACCTTGGCCTGCGACGCGCACCCGAAAGCGAAGCATGATGCAGGTGCGGCAATCCGCTCTCCTGGCACAGCAGACGCGCAGGCGACAAGCGCCGGGGACGCAAAGCAAGCGCAAGTTGGCAGCGTTTGGACGAAGAAGTGCGGTGGTTGCCTAGAAGCTCTTCGCACGTGATCGAAGGGATGTAGGCCGCAAGAGCGCCAGAGAAGCAATATAAGCTGCGGAGCTCCGAATATGCCCGTTAACAGTATTCAATCGTCTGTCCCTTTTATGACATTGGGTTTGTATTTCTACCCTGGAAGCTTACTTTTGTAGCTATAGCTAAACTACGCCCCCTCTTCGACCCTTCAGCGTTTCACCAGTGGAGCTCCGCGGCGGCGCCATTGGTCACGTGGCTGGTCACGTGGGTTGATCACGTGGTGCGGCCACTGGTCACGTGGTTGGTCACGTGGTGCGGAACAGCCGGCGGCGCGGCGCGCAACAGCTGTGCGCATGTGCAGTTTCAAGTGGGACGAAGATGAAGACGGAACGCCCAGCGGAACGGAGCGGCGAAAGACTGACTTTGCAATTCGACTGAGCCACTCGGTCAGATGTAGCTATCGCGTCACTCCAAGTTTAACCAGAGCTAAACCACAGCCATTTTTTTGTACTATTTCATCGCCGCGTATTATTGGCCATACCGTACACAGCAGGTACAAGCCGTTTCCCTTATGCATAGCCAGCAACGACGACAGTAGGTGTCATAGTCAGCCCATGCCATTGACAGATTTTATTACAGTGCATTAACTTCTTGTTTATATACTACGCGCTTGCCCTCGTTCAAAAGAGCCGTACATTACCTAGCCGCCTCTGCACTCTGCTTGGTGCAAGTCATCATCCAAAGTTTTACATCTATTTTTTCCCCAGCCATTTCTTGTTGCTGACCTGAGAAAATATGGCTCGTGCACTACGATTTCTTGCTCTTCGCCGGCCCCGCTGGGAGCGATATGAAAAAAAAACGCAGTAAACCGAAAAGCACCAATATTCAAGATAACTGTGGGGCTCGCAGCAAACAACAACGTGGTAATGTTTTTTATTTTTTTTGGGGGGGGGGATTATCAAAACGAATGTCTGCTGTCACCTTGTTTAAGATACACTGCTGTTTCTGGGCAATCAATCACTCTTCAGGCGATAACACGTCACAGATATGGTACGTACCCGTAGCCGCGCCGTTCTTGCCTATATCTTTTTGCTCATGCACTGAAGACAGGCAAAGGTGCTCACGTATCACGTTTTTGTTACTCTGATTGCCAAGAGCCGGTCGCAGTTATCTGAAAAACTAGTATAACTGATAGAATTTGCTTTCTTGAGGTTCTGCATTCCTAGGGTCCCAGGCTGCTGACTTCCACTTTTTTAGTAACTTAACATAAGCAACCTTAACAATATATGCAGGCAAGAATGCCTGCTAGAGTCTTCTAACCTGTTCCTGGGAGCTACAAGTCATCGCATTAACACATGATTGTGGCACAGCCGACGAAATACACAAAAAGAACAGAGAAGGACCGGACTGAAGACCCCCGGAGAAAAAAACAGAAGTGCTCTCCAAAGCACACGTGCTGCTTGAGCAGTGTTCGAAGGGTGTTGTTAACAGACGGGCGCTGTCGTGTGGCAAAGTGTACATGGGCAAAACGGGGCGGGATGCAAACACACGACTAAGAGAACACAGAAATTCACTGCGGTCGAACACGAATGTGCACTTGGCTCCCCATAGCAAAACGTGTCTCTGTCATCGCGAGTTTGGAAAAAATGGTATTCCTTTCAAGCTTGCTAATCAGATTCCAAAAGTGAGACCCTGAAACTGTCCACACAAAAAGGCGCGATGGGAAGTGTGTAAGCATTCCTTCTATGAACTTGCATGATAGTGCGATTGGCTTTATGGGTGCCTCGTGCAAGGTCTCGTTCCTTTGTTGGTTTATGTTTTGTTCGTGTGTCAAGGATGACTTCTCCTTTTATGGTGTTCTTCCTCCAATAAATATCCATTTGAGTGTTAGCGAGTGAGCTGTGTGTTCTGCTCTGTGTATAGTACCGCTCCAGTCTCTATATTACACCAATACATGCCGCGTTGCCGCCAACGTGTTGCCACTTGACAGCAGGCAGCGCGTCTACGTACAATAACCTGGCATCCCTGCGGGACAAACGTAGCAAGGAGAAAGGGGCACGGGTACACCGCTGCAAGTCAGCCTGCAAGCACTCGTTTCGCAGGAACTTTTGCACGGGAGAAATCTGAGGCACAAAAAAAATATTTATTTATATCGTTGAGCCCTTCAAGATTCCCTGTTGCGGTACGAGACTAATGTATCGCAGGTTTTTTGGCAAATAAGGCGTCGATTTTTTATTTCGAGTGAATTCGTGACTGCGAACATTTAGGCCCCTTAGTCCACGTCTGAGAGATTACTGTGACCTTTCTGTGCTGAGAAACATTTCGTTTTTCGCGACAGACAATGAATACTACAAGCTCTCACTGGTTCACTAGACTGATGACACTTGTTTCGCCAGACAACCGGCTCACATAGCTAGCAAAGCAAATACTAAAGCAAGTCTAATGGCTTTCAGGTTGACAACACAGGCGATTACTTGGAATGCACGTGCGCTATATAGTAGGATCAACTTAAGTTCTCCCACATTCGGGACCGACAGCCAGAATTCCGCTGTGCCCAAGAAATCTGATGCCTCTGGGTTGTTTGATATAGTTAAACTCTAAAAGCTGTTTTTTTTCTCTTTTGTGATTGGTCAGCGGAATACAGGACGCTGCAGACCGTGGCCCGTTGTTAGCAACTGCTGCTTTTTTTTTAAATTTTGTCCTACTATAGAGAGACCTCATGCGCCTAATACAAAACTGTGACAGCCGCTACCATTATGGCGAAAACAGTGACACAACCAAAGAGACGTCTTAGTTTTTTCGACAATATAGTGGAAAAGCAGTAGTAAAGTAGACGAGAACAAACTGCTCCGAATAACATAATTCAAACTGCAACGGGACGCCAGAAAGAGATGGCTTCTGTCAGTTCAAATGAAATGCGATTGTCTGTCTGAGTCAGAACAACTACATTTTGCGCTACTTCCGCCAACAATAGAACCCTCCTAGTTAGTATACAGAACTTGCGCTTTCAGTTTTTATTATTATTATTAATCATAAAGACATATATAATACAAAAACTGAATTGAAAAATTAATACAGCAAGAGGTCCCGAAACTGCAGCGGGACCTCTTATGAGAAAACTAATAACTTGAGAAAGTAGACTAGTTTCATTGTCCACTGTCTCGAATTCGCAGAATTGTGCCGTTTTTCAGGTGCGCTTTCAATGTTGGTGCACTTGCGCAATGTTGGTGCAGTGCAGCAGTTATTATTTCTTCACTCCGTTCTTCCATAATTTTTGCATTAAAAGGTCTAAATATATGGAGATATTGACCTTCACGAACTGCTAGGTTTTTCAAGCAAGTTTAGGAAAGAACGAAAACCAGTGTTAGGACAACGTTGTCGTCGGCGGTGGAGAAACGAACGAAGAGGGGACAGCAGCGGTGGTCGAGTGGTTGAGCATCTGCCTTGCATGCGGGGTTCGATCCCCAGTGCCGCCGGCTACCCACCGATGATACAATGGGTACAAGCTTTCCCCTGGTCTGGTGCTCGGCTTCTTTAGGGTGAAATGCTTGGGAAATGGGTCTTTGACCCAACCTTGAGAAATCGAAAATACCTTGTGCCATGGCACTCTTTGGCCTCAGATGCCCTTGCGCCATAAAAATTCATCGTCATCATCATCAAAGAAGAGGATTAAGGGAACGTAGTCAAGCTTTCGACGCGGTTGTCCAAGACGCACTGCACACCCTAATATGGAGGCACTAAATATAATAATCAGAGCGAAGTAGACTTCAAAGGCTCATAAGAAGCTGAACAGTTAGTGGAGTTAATGACGGACGGCTAGAACGGATGACGCAGATAGAATTTGTCAAGCTGCGCGCCCTTTATGTTCCCCACGCATAGTTCCGTCATCAGTCTGTGCGCCGGTGAACTGCATCCGCGCGGCGCCGCAGGACTCAGTCAAGGGATGGCGCGGGTGTAGCCTTGTAGTCGGGGTCAACGTTTTAATATAAGGGCAGTTGGAAAACAGCGGCGGCGCGCCAGATCGGCGCGTCGTCCGCTACTTCCAGCTTGAGGAGCGTCAGCAGACGGTGACTCGCGTGCGCACAGAAACGTATTTATAATGAACACAAACGCAACTTTCGCCTTCATCTCTTTTGCATTAATGAAACAAGACGGCTTAGTTGCATTTATAACCATAACATTAGCCGGGCACTTTGAAGACGCGTTGGCAAACAGCTTATCACATGCGTATTTGATACGCTTTCAAGAAAAAAGCTACCGTGCTCCCAGTGTCGATCAGTTTACTTACAGAAAATGCCTCAACCACCAGGACGATTATATTACGGCGAAAGCCTTTAATGTATCATTCTCGCGGTGTCCGTCCGTCCGTCCGTGGCACTCTTCAACTCGATAACAAAAAATATTTGTGCACGACAGCATTTGAACCACCATCCCTCCGTTCCGCAGCTGCGCCTGCTAACAACTACGCTACTTCCTGCCGACGTATATGTAGTTCTCCTTTTCTAGGACGCTGGAGAGTGTTTGCGGAAAGGCGTCGAATCAGATGGATGCCTCCCAAACGCCATCCAGTGTCTCCAGCATTTAATATTCACAAACAATTTTGTACTTAACATCTTAACCAAACATCAGTAACACAAGCAGCAACACTGCGCTAAATGCTTTCGCCTCACCGCACTTTCGGTCAACAAAGTGCACCCTGAATTTTTTTCACCTCGACGCATCAAAACAGAGAAAGTGGCTGAAGGAAAAATTAAAAGTGCGTACGCCGCAAGAAAAAAAGGAAGAATAAGCATTTAGTGTATTAGCAAGCTTTTGCCAGGTTTTATGTACAGAAAGGTAGACACTTGGGCTTGTTGCTTCATTTCAAGGGTAGAAAACGTAGCACAAAAAATACAGGGACACAGAAAGGCAACACACACAGCGCTAACTTCCAAGACAGGTTTTTTTTAGGCAAAGGAAGGGTGGTTTTTTATACCGACTTATCGTACAACCACTATCACACCATGCGCTAGCAAAGCGTATCAGAGAGATATGAGAGCTTCTTTGGCAACAGAGCGACAGAAGGGCTACTCACACAGTCATCTTCCAACAAGGAAATCCATTCCCCTTCAATTAGTCGCTCGGTTCCGAAAGGAGCTCTCATATCTGACTGATATGCTTTGCTAGCGCATGACTTGACAGTGGTTGTATGATTAGTATGTATAAAAAACCACCCTTCCCTTGGAAATAAATCTTTGTAGGAAGTTAGCGCTGTGTGTGTTGTCTTTCTGTGTCCCTGTCGTTTTTGCGCTACGTTTTCTACCTTTATTTACATGCACCTAACTTTTAGTGATCTCATCAGCAGAGGAAAGTTTAAAGACTAATTTGCACAACCACATATTACACACGCGAGGAACCGAAGCGACGAGGGGGTAAGCGGCACGTCGTGTTTCTCCGATTTTGACGCGTGGAACCGCGGAAAGAAGAGCTTTTAAGTTTCGGTCAAGATGAACAGCCAAAAACTACACCCCCAGCATCCTAGCCTCTCGTACCGCAGGCGTAGAGCAATACGTAGACGAGCGCGGCTTGAAGCAGCCGCACCCGGCGCAGACGATGCGAGGCGCGAGCCAGCCTAGACCAGTAATGCAGCAAACTGTCCACGTGACCAAGCGCAGACAATGGGCCTTGCGGCGGCGAAGACAAGCCAAGGAAAACGAATGTGGAACTGTCAAAATCCTAGAGATGGCGCTCGCGACTCTTTGAGATGAAAGCGGCAACGGAAGTGGGGCCGCATCCCGGTGGCAAATCTCCAACTTTCCTAATCTAAAACTTTGGTCGGGGTGCTTCAATGACGCTAACGTCAAGGCACCGTACGTAGTTGTGATTGTGATCTTACGTGCGCCGAACGACACTGCTGCCAGACATCGACGTATTTCTGGCAGAAATTCGCAAGCTTCGTGCCCACATCGCGCGTTACGCAGGAGCCACGTGGCAGCTGCTTTTGTAACAGGAGTAAAATTAGCGCATCTATGTGCAACCGCTGTGCAAATGTGGCCATCCATACCGCCGTCATCGCATTCAGTCAAATAAAAACTGCGTTTTTCCAAAAGGAAATCTCTGTTGCATAAACAACCGTCACACACGCGCACAAGCACACCACCGACGACCATTAAGACTCTACGCAAGTCTCTGCACAGGCCATGCGCCACGCTGTTGCCACTCGCGACGTGATTGAAACGTTTAGCACTATGTGAAAAACAGCTAAGGAGGGAGGAAACCATAACAGGCGTTCCATTTCGATACATACGGCTGCGCTTCCGAAGTTGGTGCAGCATCGATGACGGCGCAAATGCTGGTGATAGCTCGCTCAAACTGCGAGCAAATCAAGCTGATAGATCACGAGGCACCGAACGAATGCACTTTTAGATTGGCGCACGTCGTGTCGCATGCCGCAGTCGCTTCCCATCGACGTACGATGACATTTCTGCTCGTTACCCACGACCGGTGCGCAAGCACCGGTTCGCGGCATTTGTGGGAGCGCTGGGGACGTGCTTAACTACGTCTCGACATCGGCAACCTGCAATTAAGTTGGCCGCTACTCGTATCGCCACCTAGTTGGCACGAACATCAACGCTGAGGCGGCCAAGCAGTGCTCAGGATATGAATTGTTGCCTCCGTTCACATGCCCCGCCGCGGTGGCTCAGTGGTTAGGGCGCTCGACTACTGATCCGGAGTTCCCGGGTTCGAACCCGACCGCGGCGGCTGCGTTTTTATGGAGGAAAAACGTTAAGGCGCCCGTGTGCTGTGCGATGTCAGTGCACGTTAAAGATCCCCAGGTGGTCGAAATTATGCCGGAGCCGTCCACTACGCTACCTATTCTCCCTTTCTTCTTTCACTCCCTCCTTTATCCCTTCCCTTACGGCGCGGATCAGGTGTCCAAAGATATATGAGACAGATACTGCGCCATTTCCTTGCCCCAAAAAACCAATTATTATTATTACTCCATTCGCTTAGAAATTGGGTGTTTGCATCAAGCTGGACTAAACTGACTCATCGTAATTGGTCTCGTTGGGCTCCTCTAACGCTTCGACTGCTACGGACCTCAAGTGGAAGAAAGAAAAACCCCAGTGCAGCTGCGCAACAGACTGCCACAGCATCACGCCACAGTCGTGAAGGAGACCCAGGCGACAATAGACCTCTTCCCGTCGCGACCGTGGGAAAAATTCACCGCTCGTTTACCGTTGTGCGAACGCGACTCTCAGCAACGGGTGGGTTTGAGCGAAGTTCTTACAACAGTTGGAGTGTCATGTGACTCGATGCAAGGGTGTATATCTCCGTTGTGTTTGTGCCGCTACACTTGCAGTCGCTCACGCTCAAGCTAGAGAATGCGCTTTGCTTAACGTTATAAAATACAAGGGTGCAGTAACCAGTGCTGGGGTGCGGAGGGTGAGCGGTCATAAAAACCGGGGATGAGGCCGTGATATTAACGAGCGTGCATTCGACCGATGTGGATTGCGAGTATGCCTTGCTGTCCTGGTGAGCAACATTTTTTTTTGTCTTGTGACTGAGCACAGATATGAAGGGAGCCTAACACCCTCACAACGGCTTAGCGCGGACGCGATGGGAATTCCTCCCTTTGTCTTCTGTCTACGAAATGCATTGTTCTCTTCTAAATCCACGAAGGAGACGATAACAACTGGGCATTAGGCAACCATGCATATGTTTATATGTTATCTTTCTTGGCACTCAGCGTCCTGCATCGTCTTTATAGTGAACATTAGTTGTGCATGGTTTCGCAAACAGGTACGCTGAGGGCAATAGAGGTCATATATTCAGCGAGTGGTCAGAGACTGCTTAGATTTGATAAAAATTCAAACATAAGCACCATATAAATAGGCGAAGTCATGCAATAAAAAAATGCAGCACAGATTCGGCACGTGGCATTGTCACAGCAGGTGTAATTCTAGAATACCTCGCTGTAAACGGTAGCGCATTGGTTCGGCAACACAAGTGCATGATATCTGCAGTAGCTCCCTGATTAACGTTTATGTCTGAGCGCTTACTTATCCACCGTCTTCCCCCGCACTTGATCCACGCTGATTCAAGGTGCCTAGCTGCTCGGGAACATCAACGAATCTCGTTAATCCCAAGCAGTGATTTTAATGGTCAAAACAGTCGTGGCGGCAGCTGCACTTGCTTGCCTCTGAGGTTCGTGGCGTTGTCACAGCATGTGGAATTCTAGAATGCCTCGCTATACACGGTAGCGCATTGGTTCGGCAACACAAGTGCATGATATCTGCAGTAGCTCCCTGATTAACGTTTATGTCTGAGCGCTTACTTATCCACCGCCTTCCCCCGCACTTGATCCACGCTGATTCAAGGTGCCTAGCTGCTCGGGAACATCAACGAATCTCGTTAATCCCAAGCAGTGATTTTAATGGTCAAAACAGTCGTGGCGGCAGCTGCACTTGCTTGGCTCTGAGGTTCGTGGCGTTGTCACAGCATGTGGAATTCTAGAATGCCTCGCTATACACGGTAGCGCATTGGTTCGGCAACACAAGTGCATGATATCTGCAGTAGCTCCCTGATTAACGTTTATGTCTGAGCGCTTACTTATCCACCGTCTTCCCCCGCACTTGATCCACGCTGATTCAAGGTGCCTAGCTGCTCGGGAACATCAACGAATCTCGTTAATCCCGAGCAGTGATTTTAATGGTCAAAACAGTCGTGGCGGCAGCTGCACTTGCCTGCCTCTGAGTTTCGTGGCGTTGTCACAGCAGGTGGATTTCGAGAATGCCTCGCTATACACGGTAGCGCATTGGTACGGTAACACCAGTTCATGATATCTGCAGTAGCTCCCTGATTAACGTTTGTCTCTGAGCGCTTACTTATCCACCGGCTTCCCCCGCACTTGATTCATGCTGATTCAAGGTGCCTAGCTTCTCGGGAACATCAACGAATCTTGCTGCTCCCAAGCAGTGGTTATAATAGTCAAAGCAGTGGTGGCAGCAGCTGCACTTGCCTGCCTCTGAGTTTCGTGGCGTTGTCACAAGCTGGAAATAACAAACTAAAATTTAAAGCATGGTGTGACATTGCAGGGCGAGATCACAAGGAAACATATATGTTGGGGCAGAAAAGACAACGACAAGCAACTGGTATGCTTTCTATCTCGTTAGGTTGAGGCTGCAGACATAAAGCGTACGTAAAAGTAAGCGTAACTAACTGGTTACTTTGGTAAGTGCAACGGCGCACGCATGCTTATTTTGTTCCCATAGGCACCTCAGGCGCCTCGCAGTCAGGTCCTTTCCGCTCTCCTCTTGGACGCTTTATACGTGGCCGTTTTTAAACAGGCGCCCTCCTCGAGGCAATATCGCTGACGGACAATAGCCGAAAGGGCCCTCGTAGGCTTTAAAACCGTGAAAAACGGTCACCGCCGCCTTATAAAATGCCTTGCTCAACTGCCCGACTGCAGCCTCAAGGCTACTCTGCGCCGGCGTTGGTAGCGCATTGAACGCTGTGCTCCAGTGGCTCTGCCTGGCCACTTAAGGTTGCCTGAAATCGTGTATTTACAATCGCGGATTTTGCGTAGCTGTATGCGAGAGGGTCGCCTAACGAGATAATGAACTTGATGTTCCACAGTCCCCGCATCGACTGAGCTAGGTACAGCCGGAGACGTACTAAACTGGCGGGCTAATCTTTGGAGCTCCTTGAAAGTCGCGAATCTGGTGTGTAACTTTCATACGCTACGTGGCGAAAAGAGGGCGTAGAAATAACATGACGCGGATATTCTGGACTAGAATTTAGCCATGAACCAACAAGGACATCTGCCATACCTTTATTGAGAACCAACTGGGAACGTTGGATGTATCTTTAGATGCTTTGTAATAATATTTAGTAACAAAGATGACGTCAAAGACCTGAAGGCCTGTACACCCTTTAGTCTATTCGTCGTGCACAAGACATTGAAGGGCTTAATACAAATCGGCGTGTAGCGACTGTAACTTTAACTTGCCCGTTCTCAACTACTACCACCATAAACTGTTTCATGCTCTTCACATGCACCGAACACCTCTACATCTGAAAGTTTTAGCAAGTAAGCCACCAGGAGGTCCATTTGACAAAGTTTCAATGTTTGCACGTTTTAGCCCATCTTCAACATATCTTAGTGCTAATAGTAAAGAGATTATAACGTGTGCGTAAATCTGCCATTATAACTTTGACATATATATGTTTGGTAGATCATATACTTCATGGCTACTGCACCATAACTCCCGAAATTGTTAGCGCTACTAGCAGCAGGCGCTACCATACCTTAATACGCCAGCAGCTTCTCCTTCAGAAGTGGCAGTAGTTGATGACCAAATTGCTCGCCTTTCGGCAGAGGTCATCAAGTTCCACCTCTACCACGAACATCTAGCTTACCAATCGATTGGCTCCACCACCATCAATTACTGCTCGTCAGTGGTCTCATTCAATGACTGGATTCACTTATACTGTCTATGCTACCAAACATGTTTCCTACATCTCGGCCATGTTTTATAGCCAACCAGTTGTCCAATCAGACACCCGTGCTTTTACAAACCGTGGAATCTTATCCAACCATGCCCTATACTTGCATTTCTGGTGTGGTTCAGTAGAATTACAGACGCCCGAAGCGGGAGAGTTAAAGAGCCATCTTCTTAGAGACAAGCGTAAGGAGCCCTACGCCTTGCCCACTCCGTCCGTACAGGCAACCGTCGTTTGCACACCACATTCCATCCCGTCTCCACCAGGAAACGCTCCAGTTCTTTAGGTCAGCATCCAGTACTCCCTCTCGAGTTAAGGCTCCTTACAGTTTATCCGTTGGCATGCTCTTGGCGATTCAGGTTTTAGTACAGAGGGGACTTTATCACGCCTCATTGGACTGTGGTTACTTCTCTTGCAACCGCCGTGGCTGGTATGTGCGGGATGCCTTCGCGAACAGGTCCCTTGTTCTGCTCGTTTCATCCACGCTTGCAATGCGGCATACTTGTGGTGCGTCGTACTTATGGGCCGGATCCACATGCAATCTGGGCTTTGATTCTGGAAGTAGTGATCACGACGCTGCAATACGCCTCCACTCTTCAAAAGTGGGCCTGCTGCGTCAAAAGTACAGTTTGGACAACTTCTCCTCAGCCCTTGATGCTCTCTTTCTGGGATGCCGCACTATACTTCGTTTCATGCATCAGGTGCAACACTGGTAAAGCTAGCGCACTTTTTTGCAGCCGCCGCGGTGGCTGAGTGGTTATGGCGCTCGGCTGCCGGCCCGAAAGACGCGGGTTCGATCCCGGCCGCGGCGGTCGAATTTCGTGGAGGCGAAATTCTAGAGGCCCGTGTGCTGGGCGATGTCAGCGCACGTAAAGGAACCTCAGGTGGTCGAAATTTCGGAAACCTTTCACTACGGCGTCCCTCATAGCCTGAGTCGCTTTGGGACGTTAAATTCCCATAAACCACAAACCACTTGTTTGCGCTGCCCGCATCCGCGACCATAGAGTAGTGCGTTCCTTGTGGTGAGCGAAACATACTGGATCCTTTGTCTGCAGGCTTACGACATGACACATTTGTCATGAACTTGATCAAATGGACACTTACTACTGACGTCACGCTGTACCTCTCTCGTGTCTTACACCACTCGGGCACAGAGCAAGCTCGGAGTAACACGCCTCCCTTTATTTTCCCGTCCGGACTACTTCCATACCTTTCACAGCGTTGCACCTGATGTATGAAACGGAGTATAGACTTCCTCGACCATCTGCAAAGCGCACTCACCTGTGCGACTGCCACTATCTGCTAAGCATAGATAGGCCAAGGCCAGATTTTGGGCGGCTAAACTTAGTGGCACGCCAAGATGCAGAGCCGGCAGCTGGTCAAGATCGTGCTTCCCCACACACACGTGCTGGCCCAAATGATCTTAGTACATCATGAACTGGACCTATCACCATGCCATCCGCATATATGGCATGAGGATGAGAATTGGCGACCGCCCCTGGAGCAGTTTATATTCCATTTTTATTTTCGAAGTGATTTTTCACAAGAAAATCACTTTTGGGTCATTCTACGCCAAACGTCCCAGACGTTGAGCTCGACCATCTCGAATTTCTTCAAAAAATTCATGGTAACTTATCGTAATCTGCGTAATCAAAGCCTGAAATTTTTTTGTCGAAAAAAAAATTATTCGTGAGGTGAGGGCAGTTTGAACACTCAGAAAATGCGAGAAACCAGGCACTGCACAGAAAATCAAATTTTTACAGAACACTTCACCACTATTTCATTGGCATTTGCACAGATAATGCCATTCGATATAATTTGGAGCATGAAGCTTTATAGGGCGTAAATATTTAAAAAAAATTGAACAAAGTATCTAACCGTACCATTTTTGCCGTTTTTTGTTTTAAATATCAACTTGCTATCGCAAATTCGGAAATAACCGTTTTGTTTTTCTAGATGTCTAGTACCTATAACAAATGTTACAGGTGATGAAACTGCGTACATGGAAGTAAAAAAATACTAAATTTCCAAAAAGTGCGTTTTTAGCTATAAACACTCGTTAATTTCACACTGCGGTGTTCCAAGCAAAATACAAGCAATAACGTGTTACGTAGAACAGTTTATTGCCTTTCATTTCTGAAATTCTTGTCGAGGTAATTCTTGTTAAAAGCGAGAAAAAAAATTTGAAGTTGAGCTCTCGCGCCGCAAGTTGCGTCGTCTCCTGACACACATCGGCTCAGGGCCAGTTTGCCCGAGTCCAGAGATTTGAATCCTCACGAGGGCGAGCCCTCATGAGGGCGTCCTCACCCTGACCTCAAGAGGATTTCACTCGGTGAGGTGAGGGAGAGGGAAGGTGGGTGCAAGAAAATTCGAGAGTACGGGGGTGCGGGAGGAAAGACATGGTGAGGCGAGGGCGAGAGAGTGCAAGATGTACTGTCTGAGAGCGAGGGTTGGGTTCCAATTTATACCCCTGGCTAACTTTTTTTTTTCTGTGCAGCACGTTTTAAATTCCCATTCTAAAGCACTAGTTCTTGGGGTGAAGGCTCCCGGGGAAGACGTTGTTTCTGCAGAATGGAGGTACACGAGGTGAAGACGAAAGGCGGGGAGCCGCACGCCTTCTCCGTCGCCGCGATGTACTACACCGCTGACAATGCTATGCCGAAAAAAGCGCTCTTCTAACTCAAAAAGCCTATTCTTTAAAACGCTAAGGCGCCCGTGTGCTGTCAGATGTCAGTGCACATTAAAGATCCCCAGGTGATCGAAATTTTTCCGTAGCCCTCCACTATTGCACCTCTTCCTTTCTTCTTTCACTCCCTTCTTTATCCCTTCCCTTACGGCGTGGTTCAGGTGTCCAACGATATATGAGACAGATACTGCGCCATTTCCCCCTTCCTTCCAAAAAACAAAAAAACAATTAAAATTGTGTAAATTCATAGAAGAGACACCCTGTATAGTGCGCTAACAAGGGGGCACTTGCCGGGCCTTGCGGGTGGCCGTCGGTCCAACAGGAACCGTGGTACCGCAGTCAGCATTTTTATTAACAGCCCCGAGTCTGTCAGATGATAGAGTGGGGAGTAAAACATGTAGAAATTATGCCTCGCAAGGTTGTTGAATTCCCACGTTTTAAGCCTTGTTTTCCGGAACGACGCTCGATTTCAGCTTAGTGAGGTTTCAAAGAACTGGCTGCGGCGCAAAAAATGCTTCTATGAAATTCCACTGTCAAATCAAAGCGTGTTGGCGGCGTTGCTGTGGAATTTTTTTCATTCACACTGTGAGTAGTTAAGTACAGTCTATATTCGCTGGATTTGCAGTATAGGAAAGCGGTGCCACAATGTGTTGAGCAAGGGCTACCACTGTAGTCTTACCATGAAAATAAAGCAGCACCTTAATCACCTTGGTCGGAATCATCGCTCGCTCCGCCTTGCATTGTACGGTGTGCTAAAGAAGAAAAAGTTGCACTGCTCTCCAAATAACAGTAACACTTTTGGTTTTTGTTAACTGCGTTCAGGTGAATAGCCACCCGATTCTTGGCCGATCCCCCAGTGTGGGTATGTGCCATCTTTTGATAGGCTAACAACAACAACATCTTTTGGTTTATTTCTCTCCCTGGTAAGGGCTGTAGCCACGTAATCGCGCTCCTGACTATATGAACCAAATTCCTTGCAGGCATTGTTGAAAATTGACACTCAGTTTTTGAATAAAGCGTAGACGTGGAAACAAAAAAATCACGGGCGTTTTAGCTTGGGGTTAGCTACGAATTATCGTGGTCTAGCACCATTAGCCCCGGGTTTGAATGGTTTATCCTGACTTTCTATGCTTTTGCTTGACCTGAACTGGCTTACTTAAGGTGACACATTATACGATTTAAGTTTATGTGAAATTGCATCATTTTAGACTTGCACTGCGGTAGAAATGGTCAGTCCCTACATTCACTGATTCCTGCGAGTCCTGATTCCGATCTCGACGCAGAGGTGCAACAGTTAAGCTACGCGCCACTGCTCTGCGATGGCAGGGGCTGCCATCGATGGGGCCTATCATACCCACATTGTTCCTGAGTAACTTCTCGCGACTAATCAATAATTGAACTGCACGGTGGGCAGTTTGCTCACAATCCGGGGACAGGTTGTAATGACCTCACAACGTCACGTGACCAAGGTGGAACACGTACTATATACAGGCTTCGGACAGACAGACAACCGCTTTTGGGCAGAGTGAAAGCGCTAGGGCACTAAAATAGCAACGACAGGATTTGTTCATTCGAGACTCGTGGAGTTATTTATTAGCATTATTCAGCCCAATTGCTGCATTTAACGACCCATTTGATTTTGAAGTGGCCTGAATAATGTTTAACATTAAGCAACTGCATAAAAGCCTCTCTGCAGCGGAAAGCCGGCATCACACTGGGAAAAAGCCCTAAAGAAATAAAAACTTCATAGCTGAGGGAGTGGGATGCTAAACCGCGGCAGCGCTCAAAAATAAGTTCCGCTGGCCACTGCTTCCGACCAATATGCCATCACGACAACTTTTTTTGAAGCATGATATCTGTTACATTGAAAATATATTCTATTTACATTAACTAAATTATTTACAAACCGTTAAGGAAATGCCACGAAACACATCGCAAAAAGAGAGCAATAGACCACTAGACGCGAGGTAAGGCTCAGCACATCACCAAGAGGGAGTGCCACTCCTGTTTAAAGTAAGTTGGTTCATACACTTCCCTTAATTGAATAATCAGTGTGGAGAAATCTTAATATCCTGCCTGAGCAAACTCCCAAGCTCTCAAGGTGTGCTTGCGATGTCGTCTTCGTCCCGTGCCCGCGTTCACACGCGTTAAACTGCCAGTCTCTCATGCTGTAGTTTGAAAGTGTCGTCTTCATCCCCTTTCATCGGTGCGCGTGGAAGCGTCGTCAGACGTGCATGCCGCACACCGCACAAAATGGCGGGAGATTAGAAGAGTGAAATTTAGAAGACCCAGTGCTGTGGCAATGTCATCGGGTAAGGGTAATTAAGCGACCTACTAACTTTCCTTGTTGTGAGTCTATTCTGTATTTAGCACTTATTGTAATTGTCGTGGTAAACGCTACTGCATTGTTTTCTAAATATTCTTGGCGTACATTACTTTCTTTACACAGACATAACAACGCTCTGTCTCATTTGAGCAGCGCATATAGATAACAATGAAATGTTATAAGTGCAGGACACATGTATGTATGCGGCGCGTGGCAGAAGTAAAGGCAGAGGTATATTTTGGGGCTCAAACTGTCTCGGTTTTTTTTCTCACGTATTAGCTCAAACAACACTACGCACACGTACAGGGGAGATGGAAAGAAATGCGAACAGAGCGGGGCCTAGGCGCTCCACAGTTCGCATTTCTTTTCATCGCGGTTTTACTTAGGTGGCAGGAAGACGACGCTAGAGTCGTCCGTCAATCATTCTGGGATGACTCTATAATATCGTTTCATTGCCACCCAGGTAAAAACGCGATCAAAAGAAATTCAAACAGCGGAGTGCCTAGGCTCCGCTCTGCTCGCATTTCTTTCCATCGCGATAGCACACGCACAACAATATAAGCATGTAGGCTTTCGTCCAGTAGTGCCTTGAGGGCTTATCTGATATGTTTATTACATCTATTTCCGTAGCCTTTGCGGCGTTGCACAACAAATGCTGCCAAACGTTCGCCGACGCCGTCTTACCCGAAGTTTTCTACCGAATGTATTAGTACTCTGCGCTAAAAGGTCTGCTCACTCAACTAAATATTTAGGCAGAGTTTCCTTAAAATCCTCATCGAAGGCTCGACAACTGCAAACACAATCGCTGTCCTCAAGGAGCTGCACAAAATTGTTAATTGAAATAAGAATAGTGTAAAATGTAAATACAAGAAAAACTATCTTTTCTGCACCTTTTCTTTTTACTTGCTGGGCCGAGTGGCACGGCGCGATTGAGGAGTGCATTGAGAAGTGAGAGGGGTACTGCGCCATTTACTTTCCTCAAAAGCCGCTTTTTTATAATCTCTCATGCTGCATTAATAATAATAATTGGTTTTTTGGGGAAAGGAAATGGCGCAGTATCTGTCTCATATATCGTTGGACACCTGAACCGCGCCGTAAGGGAAGGGATAAGAGAGGGAGTGAAAGAAGAAAGGAAGAATTAGGTGCCGTAGTGGAGGGCTCCGGAATAATTTCGACCACCTGGGGATCTTTAACGTGCACTGACGTCGCACAGCACACGGGCGCCTTAGCGTTTTTCCTCCATAAAAACGCAGCCGCCGCGGTCGGGTTCGAACCCGGGAACTCCGGATCAGTAGTCGAGCGCCCTAACCACTGAGCCACCGCGGCGGGTAATGCTGCATAGATAGAGCATGCCTTTGGTAGGGTGGCGACACTGATCGTTCGATCGGGAGGCGCCATACTGAATCACATGGATTACGCCAATTGCATTAATGTCAGTGCACGTTAAAGATCCCGAGGTGGTCGAAATTATTCCGGAGCCCTCCACTACGGCACCTCTTCTTCCTTTCTTCTTTCACTCCCTCCTTTATCCCTTCCCTTACGGCGCGGTTCAAGTGTCCAACGATATATGAGACAGACACTGCGCCATTTCGTTTCCCCCCAAAACCAATTATTATTATTAATGAGACGCTTTTATAATTAATAATAATAATAATAACTGCTTTTTGGGGAAGGGAAATGGCGCAGTATCTGTCTCAACTTATCGTTGGACACCTGAAGAGAAGAGAAGAAAGGGAATTTTAATGAAAGAAAGGCGGAGAGGTCGGCCGGTGGTAACAGGGCCCTGGCCTGCTACTCCACACAGGGGAAAGGGAAGAGGAGGAAAAGGAAAGTGTGAATGAAGGCTGATGATGGCATAATACAATGAACCACGCTGTAAGGAAAGGGACAAGGGAGGGAGTGAAAGAAGAAGGGAAGAAGGAGGTGCCGTAGTGGAGGGCTCCGGAATAATTTCGACCACCTGGGGATCTTTAACGTGCACTGACATCGCACAGCACACGGGCGCCTTAGCCTTTTTCCTCCATAAAAACGCAGCCGCCGCGGTCGGGTTCGAACCCGGGAACTCCAGGTCAGTAGACTAGCGCCCTGACCACTGAGCCACCGCGGCGGGTTAATTATATTTAATCCGAAATAAGATTTTCATGTCTGGAAGAAGTACTGGACACTCTGGTAAGAAATATTGGAAAGGACAATTATGCTCCGCCTTAAGGGTATGACGTGGTAGCGCAGTGGGTTAGGCTTTCCATCCTGAGTAGTTTGACGAGTTTGACACCTTTGAACGCTTTTTTCATTTCTTAAAATTCTTTGATTTAATTACTCAATCAATTGCACACACTAAGTTTTCTTAATCAACATAATCAAGCATTGGCGTTTCATTCTGAGCATATTGATACCTTTGAACCACCTTTTCCCAATCGTGCCACTTTATTTTTCTTTATTATTCAATAAATTACAAGGACTTCATTAACTCGTCATCGCCTATCACACACCAATCAATCATCAATCACTAGAACCGCAAATTACCATGCTACGATTTTTTTCCGCAACCCCCGATTATTTCCTACTTGCTGTGCCGACTATTACTACGTCGACGGCTTTTCGACCGAACGAGCTGTATACCCTACCGCCTAATGCGCGATAATGCTGTTAGGCTCATAGCCTCGAAGGTGTAGGAGAGTGCAAGGCACGGCGAAAGGAGAGACATAGGAAAGCGAAGTGAAATTCTACATAGTTGAGTTGAAAGCACCGAAACGACACTAAGTTCCCAAGCCGAGATATGCATTTGTCGCTTCGGAACGTTAAACTCATATATATATAAAAGTACTTATCTTTCCCATGGGGTACCATGTGGAAAGACAGAGCGAGGAAAGGTGAGTGCAGCCGCAATCACCTCCACTAGTCTTAGAAATACGAGGCATTTAGGGGGTCATTGGGTTTTCAATACTAAGTTGTGGCATTTCTGCTCTCGTCGCAAAGTAAAGAGGATGAGCACGCGGGCACTGTACCTCTGCAGTTTTATAGATAAAGTCGGTAATATATTGGCAGTGCATGCTTGGTAATAGGGACAGCGTAGAGGGAGTGCGCCTATAGATTAAAGAGAGTCTCATACATCGAGAACAATACGGTCATGCCGCTCCTTCCAACAGCTATATTAAAAGGAAGTTACATGATTGAAATGTTCTTGCGGTATCGTTTAGTCTGTGTATATATATTTATAGCATTTACCACCTAAGAGTGTAGCAGTTTATCAGCAAATGGATAGTGGTCAAAGAGTAAAGAGAATATAGTCCAGATCATGAAACAATAGGAGACGTTGTGAAACAATGATGACAGGTTGCTGATGTAGCACAGAGTACACCCAAACGTAGACACAGTTTCAAGACATTGCACACAACGTGCAGGATTGAGGTCTGCTTCTGTACTGCTGGTCCTGTGAGGTTTGCAAGACGGTGATGTTTGTCCTCCGGCTACTGAATTCCCACAACATTGCCCTAGCATAGAACTTGTGTCAGTTTACCTTCTTAACGATACGAAGGACGATGGACATAATTACTAATGAAGGAATCGAGTTGCATATCCCCAATAGCACAAATTTTGTGATATGTGGGCAGACGCATATCATATGATATGGGCCTGCCAGAAAAATCCGCAAATAATGAGAGGAAATCAACAAATGAGAGAGGGCTGGGAGCCGACCTTGTCCGGGCTCTTGGACATGGAGTCGCAGAGGGCTCTGGTTCAAAGAGTACGGGCAGCAGCTACCGCCAATGGTGTCGCGGAATGAGGAGCACCACTCAGGCAAGGGAGCAGTGAAACCTTCCACCCTCCTCTAAAACCCGTCCCAGTGCATCCAATAAAGTTTTACCACCACCACCTCAAAATCAACGGATAATAAACCTTCCGCTGGTTTTGAGAAAAGGAAAGGCGCATAACTGCCTCAATATTTAGGTGGATGCCACCGTTTAGTCACAGCGCTATTGAGGTTTCCACTGAACGAATGAACCAGCTACATTTGCTTCTCGGAGGCTTCACAGACATGAACACACCACTGTAACCCAGGAAGTGCGGCTAGAAGTGTTTTCGCACTAAAAACAATGACTTGTGGTTTAGCATTCCTATGCACGAAATATTGTGTGAAAGCATGCTAGGCAACGCGAATTTTGCGGGTGGGCCAAACCCTATTCGGGAGTGTCCCAGGTACCTTCCGAACGGTGGTCACTTAATTTTCAAATTTTCGGGGGTCGGCCAAGCCAATTTTGCCATTGTCCCAGGTCGGATCCGAACGTGGACCAAGTCAAATTTGAAATTTCCGATGGTGGCCAACCTCATATTTGGAGGTGCGTCAATTCCATTTTGAGACTAGGTCATGCCTGTCTTCCACCCGAGCCTGTCTTACACCCACACCATAATCACCGAAAAGCCAAATCCGGCAGAGGTCATTTCAAGGTCAAACATGGAGTGCCTAACCTGCCCGCCATGGTGGCTGAGTGGTTAGGGCGCTGGGCTACTGATCCGGCGTACCCGGGTTCAAACCCGACCGAGGCGGCTGCGTTTCGATGGAGGCGAAACGCTAAGGTGCCCGTGTGCTGTGCGATGTCAGCGCACGTTAACTATCCCCAGGCGGTCGAAATTATTCCGGAGCCCAGAACTACGCCACCTCTTTCTTCCTTTCTTCTTTCACTACCTCCTTTACCCCATCCTTTATGGCGGGGTCCAAGTGTCCAACGATATATGAGACAGATACTGTGCCATTTCCTTTCCAAAAAACCTACTTTCAATTCAATTTTTCAATCTTACGAAGGAGAAGACACGCTAAGGCGCCCGTGTGGTGTGCGACATCAGTGCATGTTAAAGATCCCCAGGTGGTAGAAATTACTAAAGATAAAGTTTTACGGGTGCGAAAATGCGATTTCGCCGTGGCGGTGCTCCGAGGAGGCACATGACGCCAAAACGCGCGCATCGCCACGGATATTTCTCTCTCGCTCTCGCTCCCTATTCACTACTGCGCATGCGCGAAAAGCGGCAGCGAGCCACAGGTGTTCCACCGCTGCGCAGCGCCTCTTCTCAAGATCCAACTTTAAATTTTCAGTTTTCTCTTTCTTCTTTATCCCGGGTTCGAACCCGACCGCGGCGGCTGTGTTTTTATGGAGGCAAAACGCTAAGGCGCCCGTGTGCTGTGCGATGTCAGAGCACGTTAAAGATTCCCAGGTGGTCGAAATTATTCCGGAGCCCTCTACTACGGCACCTGTCTCTTCCTTTCTTCTTTGACTGCCTCCTTTATCCCTTCCCTTACGGCGCGGTTCCGGTGTCCAACGATCTATGAGACAGATACTGCGTCATTTCCTTCCCCCAAACCAATTGTTATTATTAATATTATTATTATTATTATTATTATTATTATATTATTATTATTTCCATCCCTCGTTAATCGCTTCCTTTAGGGCGCGGTTCAGGTGTCCACTGAGATATGTGAGACGGTTACTGTGCCATTTTTTCCCCTAAAAACCAAACAAAACAAGTGGCCGACGACGTTCATAGTGTTCATGGTGTTGACAACTTTGCAAAGGCCGTTCATCTTCACGAAAGGAAAGGCGTACAAACCGGCTCGGCGGGTAAGTGGAGACCTCAATCTCGCTTTCAGGTTCGTGGCGTTGGTGTCCAACTGCAAAAGCCTGCTTTGATTGCGTTCGGCACACTGGATAGAATAATAATAATAATTGGTTTTGGAGGGAAAGGAAATGGCGCATTATCTGTCTCATATATCGTTGGACACCTGAATCGCGCCGCAAGGGAAGGGATAAAGGAGGGAGTGAAAGAAGAAAGGAAGAAAAATGGGCCCTAGTGGAGGGCTCCGGAATAATTTCGACCACCTGGGAATCACACTGGATAGACAGCGCGCCCTTTCTGACACCCTGAGAGATGGCATATAGTTAATGGTTGATAGCGAGAGATTGATCACCAAATGAACGCTGCGGCCTAGCCATTGCTGCAGTGCCGCATGTCAGCCACAACGCTGTCAGCGCTAATGTATTCAGGCCATATCTCTCTCTCACCACCGCCACATGTATCAAAGCACGAACGATGCGTCCGCATATCTAGAGTGCCAGTTATGCGCTCTTCCTTTCCATAAAGCCATCGCCGGCTAGAACATTGTCAACGCCAACGCTAATCAACACAGTGAACGCCGACATCTTTCGTCTTATATATCGTAGAATAGCTGAGCTAATCCACATTAATTTTTCTGGAGCCCTCCACTACGGCACCTCTTTCTTCCAGTCTTCGTTCGCTTCCTCCTTTATCCCTTCCCTTACGGCGCGCTTCAGGTGTCCGCCGATATGTGAGACAGATACGGGGCAATTTCTTTTCCCCAAAACCAATTTTCATTTTCTATAGATCATCAGGTTTCATTGTGTTCATTGCCGCTGGCGTTGACAACGTTCTATAGACTCCGTTGATTTTGAGGAAAGGAAGGCGCATAACTCGCTCCCTGGGACAGTGGACGCCTCCATCGCGCTTTGAGGAACGAGGCGGTGGTGAGAGAGAGATGCGGGCTGCATGCATTAGCGCTGACAACAATGTGGAAGTCACGCGGCGCTGCAGCAATAGGCCGGAGCATTCATTGAGCGATGTCAGTGCACGTTAAAGATCCCCAGGTGGTCGAAATTATTCCGGAGCCCTCCACTACGGCACCTTTCTTCCTTTCTTCTTTCACTCCCTCCCTTATCCCTTCCCTTACGGTGCGGTTCAGATGTCCAACGATACATGAGACAGATACGGCGCCATTTCCTTTCCCCCAAAACCAATTATTATTATTATTATTATCATTCATTGAGTGACCAGCCTCTCGCGATCAATTATAAATTTAACTGCCACTTTCCAGGGTTGCAGGATGGGCGCACTACCTATCCAGTGTGCGGAACGCACTCAGCGTTAGAGACTCCAAGCCGTGTCCAGCCCTGTTACATCACAACCTTCAGCCGCCTATGCAGTCTCCCGTGCGGCCAGGAAACAACCGATCGCTCGGTCTCCAGCAGGTGATTTGGCTGTAGGTGTGAGCCTTCAGCTGCTTGACAGCAGAGGTGGGCAAACGCCCTCATTTTTACTTTTCCTCCCTCACCTTCACTTTTGAATCCATGGCCCTCCCTCACCCTCATTTTGAAACGTTATCCGGCCCTGCCTCGCCCTCACGCTCACTTCGAAAAATTTGCTGGCCCCCCCTCGCCCTCACCCTCACTTCGAAAAATTTGCTGGACCTCCCTCCTTAAGTTCCTGATTCCGCTCCACCTAAATTCGGTAAGGTTGATTTGGGTAACAGGTCATATGGGCTTTCACTTAAATGAGGTTGCAGATTCCTTAGCAAGGCCTCTCTCGGCGGCCCAATTATTGCTGTCCTGCCAACCTGTGCATTTACAGCTGCGGTGATGTTTCGCTACTACACAATATTTCAGGAACTTGCTGCCTCAGCTCTTGCATCATCTCCCGAATATCAGCATCTTCTGCATCCTTGGAGTAGCAGACTGGCGCTCGCGCAGACTAGAGGTCTCATTCACGCGTTCGCGTTGTCGGGTTTCCCTTTTAAATTTCGACCTTCACAGATCTGGCCTGGCGGTTTCCCATTGCGCCCTTTTTGTGCCGAACCTGAGAAAATAGATCACTTCCTGCTGTTCTGCCGCCGCTTCGCTCATTTGAGGAAGCCTCTTTTGCAAATTCCATTTCATCAACTGGGTTTGCCTGTGTCGCCCGCGGTTGTTTTTTCCATTGGCGCTTCTTTGTTTGGATGAAGCGACAGGAATGTGCGCTTTGCTGTGCAAAATTTCTTTCAACAAACAAGGACTAAGGACTCCTGTCCTTGCGTCTTCCAATCTATCAGCCTACATGCTATTACCACTCCTATTCCCGTCAAAACTTTCCTGTATCCAGCAATTAACCGCCTGTATCTTGGCCACTTCCCCGCAGTGGCTATGTGGCAGCATTGTTTGAGGCCTACCTACCTACCTACAGTGTGAGAGACTGGCACTTTCAACAACTCTGTTGAACGCGGCTATGTGACGAAGACGATGACATTGCAAGCACAGCACGAGAGCTTGGCAGTTGATAAAGGCATGATGTTAGGACTTCTCCCAACTGATTATTCAAATTAGGGAAATGTATGAACCGACCGACTTAAAACCGGAGTGGCAATCCTTCTTGGTGATGCGCTCAGCCTATACCTCGCGTCTACTGCTCTGTTGCTATCTTTTTGCGACGTGTTTCGTGGCGTATCGTAAGAGCATTGTAAATAATTTAGTTAATGTAAATAGAACATATTTTCAATCTTATAAATGTCATACTTAAATAAAATCCGTGGCGAAGGCTCAACTGATTTTTTAGTGCCGCCGCGAGTTTGGATCCCGCTCCCCCAGTATAATTTTTTTCTTTACTCTCTTCCCCCGGTGCGGTGCCGGCTTTCCGCTGCAGTGAGGCCCTTAAGCGGTCACTTAAAATAAAACATTACCTAGGCCACTTGAAAATCAAACGGCTCGCTAAACTGCAGCATTTGGGCTGAATAATAGTAATCACTAACTCCCCGAGTCTGGAGTAAAAGATTCCTGTGGTTGCCATTTTAGTGCTCTATTGCTTCCAATCCGCCGAAAAGTGGTTGTCTGTCCGAAGCCTGCTTCTATCACGTGGGCCACCTTGGTCATGTGGCGTTGTGACGCCATCACAAGCTGCCGATCGGATTGTGAGCAAACGACCCAATGTGGCAGTTCAATTTAATGATTAGTCGCTAAAGATTCCTCAGGAAGAACGTAGGTCTCACAAGCCCCACGGCTGGCAGCACCTGCCATCGCAGGGCAGTGGCACGTAGCTTAACCTCTGTACCTCAGCGCCTGGAGCGGAGTCAGGACTCCCAGGTATCTGTGATTGTAAATAATGACCAATTCTACAGCAGTACAAGTCGAAAATGATGCAATAACAAGCAACCTTACATCATATGACATATCCACCAAAGTAAGCATGTTCTTCCAAGCAACTGCATAGAAATTCAGGATAAACCATGCGAAATAGGACTAACAATGCTAGCGCGCGATAATTCATGATTAACCCCAAGCGGAACCGCCCGTGATTTTTTTGCTTGCACGCCTATGCCATACTCAAACACTGAGTGCCAATTACCTACAATGTCTGCTAGACATTTAGTTCATAAAATCAGGCGCGAGATTACGCGGTTACAGCTCTCACCAGGGACAGAATTAAACCTAGAGATGTTGATGTTATTCGGGGAGCAGTGCAACTTCTTTTAGCACATCGTACAATGCAAGGCGGAGCGAGCGACATTCAGACTAAGGTTGTTAAGGTGCTGTTTATTTTTATGGTAAGGCTACTGTGGTCGCCCTTGCCCACCACACTGCGGCACCCCTTTCCCATGCCACATTTCCAGAGAAAATAGCACATAGAAAGAAGATATGACTGTACTGAACTGCTCACTGCATGAAAAAAAATTCCACACCAACGCCGCCAACATGCTTTGATTCGACAGTGGAATGTCGCAAAAGCATTTTTTTTTCGCTGCAGCCAATACTGTAAAACCTCACTACGATGAAATCTGACATCGTTCCCGCAACGAAGGCCTAGAACTTGGGAATTCAACAGCCTTACTAGGTATAATTTTTACGTGTTTTACTTTTCACTCTGATCATCCGACAGACACCGGGATGATAATAAAAAAGTTGACTGCGGTACCATGGATCCCGTCGGACTGGCAGCCACCCGCACGGCCCGGCCAGTGGCCACTTGTCGCACTATACAAGGTGTTTCACCGAATCTTTTACCAAAAAAGCTTTCTGACCTAGAAGAGCGCATTTTTCGGCGGTGTAGTACATCACGACGACGGAGAAGGTGTGCTGAACCCGCGTTTCGTGTTCATCTGGTGTACCTCCAGAGTGCAGAAAATACGTCTTTCCCGGGATCTTCACCCTAATAAGTAGCGCTTTAAAATGGGAATTCATAACAGACGGCACATGCAAAAGCGTTACCCCGGAGTACGTTTAGGGCCACCACCCTCGCATTCGAATAGTGAATTCTGCCCGCCCTCACCCTCACCTCCTGATGTCTTCCCTCCCTCGCCCTCACCTCACCATGTCCTTCCTCCCTCACCCTCGTCCTCACGTATTTTCATCCGGCCACCCTCCCTCACCCTCACCACACCGAGTGAAATCCTCATGCGGTGAGGGTGAGGACGCCCTCGTGAGGATCCCCATATCTGTGTCTGACAGAAGCATCCATAGAGAGTGCGCTGTGACGCGGAGCGTACAGGCGCGTTTTTACATAACGAAGATGACAACAAAGATTGCGGCCCGCAGCAGGCGGTGTTTCCCAGTCAAGACTCGGCAATGATGTATCATGGATAATGAATCATGAACACAATCCCAGACGCGCCAGATCACTCCCTGCCTAACTCATAGCTTGCAAAAGGCTAAGAGAGCAAATCAAAGCAATTCTCGCCTACCAGAGCCAGCGCGACGTACATTGATGAAGTGAACCTGTGAAAACTTCTCTATGTATGGTGATCGAATAAGTTTTTCATGTTGTCAAATTCTTTAATCACCATGATAATACGTACGGAAAAGGAGATAAGGAAAAAAACAAAAACTGGAAATTTCTAAGCTCGATTCTTCCTGATAATAGTGTATTTATTGTTGCGATGTCGTGACAGGTGTCTTATACATCTACGGCTCGCTAAAATTTCTGTAGCTAATAACGGAACTCAGAGCTGGGACTCGCGAAATTACACTCGCACTCTTTTCATTTATTGATACCGTACTAGGCCCCGTGGTCGACTTGCAGAAATGACCCATTAATCACACCAACTAGAATACTTACTCCAATCCTTTGTTGAATTTATCAATTTTTAATGACTACAGCGGACTTAATTGACCATGCAGCCGCGATCAGGGCCAGGTTCCGTCCAGTTAAGTAAGCAGTTGCCTGTCATGAACAGCTGCTTGTCGACAGTGTATACCA
The DNA here is from genome assembly GCF_052857255.1 of Amblyomma americanum. NCBI lineage: Eukaryota > Metazoa > Arthropoda > Arachnida > Ixodida > Ixodidae > Amblyomma > Amblyomma americanum. The sequence goes on from NC_135497.1 coordinate 333,998,512, forward strand.
CAATGCACCTCTCGGCAAAGACAAGAGAAAAGCGATAAACTGTTCAGACTATTTCTTAGCATTAGCTATAACTCCCAGCGCACGCTGGGAGACTGTTTATTAAAAAGATTAAAAAATACCCAGTCTTGGCATCGTCTTTTCTGACCATAAGTGTTCGGAACGGATCTCTGTCAGCGAGTGAACAACAGTTGACGCAGTGCATTGCAGCTCTCTAACACCACCATCGCATTTTCTTCTGGCGCAGTGGTGGTCGCCATGGGCAAGCCTCAAGCTGGCATAACCTTAGGCCGCATCGCGATGTACGGCCAGTACGACGAGTGCCTCGGCATCCGGTATCATGAGGGTCTCTTCCAAGGCAGGTACTGCATGGTCCACGTGTACCACGACGCCTCCCCAATGCCTCCCAAGCTGATGAAGGCCGCTGAGAAGTTCATCAAGCACCACAAACTCTAAGCGAGCGCCAGCAGTTGGCGCCGCAGAAATTGGACGCATGTGGCGCGTGCGTCCTTCGCGGTATACACTGCACTACGGAAAACATCAGTACGATGCTGATCGCATTTGCATGACTTGCAGCGCTAGAAGAACCAAAACTCTTACGGAGAGGATGGTGGCAAAGAGCGCAAGAACTGAAGCAAGGATAACACCGTTAAGTCATGCACGCCCTAAAGGAGTACGGCATTCGTGCATTCAAAACATGTGCATGAATGCATTTGAAAATCAATGGCTTTCGATTGACGACAGTCGGATGTTGTACGCTAACAATACAAGCCTTCATTGTTGCCCCCTCAAAGTGTTCGTGTTCTATAACGGTGGATCTAGCATCAGTCGTTAAAACGATAAGTGGGCCATAACCGCTAGAGTTCATGCCACTGCATCTCTGGGCTGATTCAGAGCTTCAGTCGGAGGGTCACATATTTAGAAGGGCGAATTGTATTGCGTTTGAGGCGCTGAGGTTTTCAATTTTTATGTCGGCGCCTCACAGACAAATTTTAATGCGACTCTTCTGCTCTGTTTTGTTAATTTTTTGTGTGTGTTCGTTAGTTTTTTATGGCCGCTTAACTTACGAGTTCCTTCTGTACTTTGCTTCTTTCATCTCAGTTGTAACAGTATGTCGGCAGTGTCTTCGAAGTGGCAACCAACTATATCACTACCATAGTCCCGCTACTCAAGTACAGTGTTCGCGGACCTTGCGTGTGTCAGTAAGAAGACGTGCAAGTCATCATTGATCACTGTAAGTACACCCCGAGGTGCGAGGAATCACTTGCGTGTGTCTTCCAGCAGCTTTCACCACAGGCCTCGTAGCATGTGAGACCAAATCAAACAAAGACGACACCAGTACCGTGGTGCTGTTGTAATGCTCCTCCTTTTGCTATAATTCAGCTGACCTTACAGTATTCCCATGCTGAAACCGAGGTACTGCTTCTCATACCACCAACTCTTACAAAAGGCATCTCCATTTCTTCAAAGCAGTAGTGGGTGATCTCAAGGTTAATCTCAAGGCTCCGTGGTGCAAGATTGACCAGCCAGTCAAGCTGGACCAACGCCAAACCCTGATTGTGTAAGTAATGAGGAATATGTGCACCTTGACACGTTTATTTATTTATTTTTTTTATTTATTTAATTTGTAATGGGACCGACGGCAGCAGTTCAAGCAGCGCAGCGAAGAGGTAGACGAAGGGCAGCTGCAATTTCGAGTGATGCCTGTAAGTGTGTCCATCGCTTCACTGTTCGGCCAACGCCCACCGACCTGTGCTTCCTATAAACACCTTTATTCTTCTTGGGTGTGTCTCGGTTCGCGTCCCGCTCCTCATCCTGAACTTCAAAGCGGAACGCTTCTCGTCCTAACCACCATGCCGCAAGGTCCAAGCGAACCATCGCAGCCCATCCCTACCACCTTCCCCTGTTCCGGCTTGCCGCGCCAGCGTGACCACTCTTTAGTGGCACCGACGACCAAGACGTCCACGATCGGCTGTCCTATTACGAGCGCGTCAGCAGTTGCAATATGTGGGACGATTGCGTTAAACTGAGCAACGTCCACTTCTACCTCACGGACGTTGCCAATCTACGGTTTCGCAACCATGAAGCCGACCTTCCCACCTGGTCCTCCTTTAAGACGACCTTCGCCGACGTTTTCGGCCGCCGCGCCGTCCGGAAACTTCGCGCCGAGCAACGTCTTCGTGCTCTAGCTCAGCTACCGCCAGAGGCATTCACTAGTTATATCGAGGATATCGTTGCTTATGGAAGCTTGTCAACCCGTCCATGACGGAAACTGATAAAATCAACCGCATCCTTAAAGGGATCGCCGATTACGCATTTCAGATGCTCCTGGCGAATAACCCCAGCTCCGTCGCTAAGTTATCCAGCTGTACCAAAGTTACGACGAGCTCCGAAAGCAACGTGTAACTACGCGGCAGTCCGGCGCGTCTGCAGAGGGTCTCGATGGCTTGGCCCTTGGTGGCTCGTCTTCTGAGAAGTCCCAGTTTATGCAGCACGTCAAAGACTTCGTTCGCGAAGAAGTCGCTCGGCAGCTTTCTCTGCTACATCACATTCTCGACCTCCTCTGCCCTACTCCCGACCGGGCAGCATCACTCACGCTCACTATGCGCCGTGCTATTAACCTTCACTGCCCACCTGTTGTCCAATTTCCTCAGGCGTTCTGCGCATAGTATTTTACTCTGAGCTTCCCGTGCTTCGAACGATGCCCAGCCCATGTCCCCCTGTACTGCCTCGTTTGTGGTTTTTCCGTAGGCATCTAGTGCTAATCTTTTATTGTAGAAAGCTACGCGCCACCTGGTGGCAGCCATGGGAACTGAAAGCACTTGTCCCGAATTTCTGCTAAGGTGACAGCGGTGTGTTGTGCTGTGGAGCACGGCGGCGCACCCGTAACACCGGCCGCGATGCTCAATATCATGGAGAAAGGGACGAATTTAGGAGAGGCCGTAACGTCATTTTTTTTAGCGAGACGTGAGTGCTCCCCTCGCTGGTTGTAAGCAGTCTCAGCGGGCTTGCGCATGCGCAGCAGACAGTCTCGCGTCTCCAGAACTGACAGAGGCGCCGATGATGCAGACCACGCCGCTGCGCCCAACGTTATCTATTGCCATCGGCCAAAGACTCCAAATGGTCCTTGCGAAAGCACGCGTCTCCCGGAACACTTTTCGTCACACTGCTCGGATAGCACGGGTCCATCCTAAGTTTTCCTTCCTCCATGCTCAACACAGTTCCCATTGGAGCAGGCGCGGCCGAAAAAAAATATGTTGTGTTGCTTGCTGCGTGCTCCCTGTTTCGCGTCTCCGTTAGTGGTAGAAAACTCCGGTTATAGCTCCGATTTCTACTACTTTGGCGCGCCTGGCGACTGAAAGAGAACAAATGTTTCCCGTACAAAAATATCCTGTGGCCAGCTATATTCAATTCGCCCAAATAGCTATAACCTTTCCTGGGCGTCTTTGACTGTAGTTTCAGGTGGATATACTTATCTATTGACAGCTAAAGGCAGTTGTATGGGTCGGAAAATATAGCTCTAGTGGCATAGATTTTTCAACAGCCAGCACTAAGGAGTGCTTTGGGTATGTAGTCCTTGTTATGTCCTAGTTATGCAGTCCTAGTTACGCAGTCCTAGTTATATTTTACGTCTAACAGTAGCCAAGCCACGTAAGATACACCTCGACTTTCCGGCATTCCCACGGCGGATGAGGTGCCCCACGGAGGACGTAAAGAATTCTTCCTCCGTGAAGTGCCCTTTAAGGAACTCGCATCGACGGTAGCACCAGCTTTCCGCGTAGGTGATATTTGGAAACTCTATGGGCAGGACAACGGTGCTTATAAAAAAAAAACCACCTCTTGTCACCGCTTCCCGCAGCGACGGTGGCGCTTGCGTCGTTGGCATTAAATGGGCACTAAAGAGGAATCTGAACTCGTCTTTTAACGCGGGAACTCGATCTACACGTTCCGGGCAATCTTAGAAACTTCGAATTATTGTGCTGTGCGGCCGATTGCCCTAATTAAATCGAAATAAGCGCCCCGGCTCCCGCCTTTTTTTTTTTAACTCAACGCGGTAGGTAGGCGAAGTCAACCAACGCGTCAAACAGTTCCGTGGCGGCTTGCCGCTCTGCCATCGTCGGAGTGACACGTAAATCAAAGAGTCCTCGTGTATTTTTATTTCCGTGGACTTAATTTGCGGCTATATTGCCTGTGACTGAAACTGTCTATTCACTGAAACCTAAAAAGCAGAATAAAAGCGAAAGCGAAGCCGCCACTGGACTGGCTGAAAGGCGCTACATTTGTTTGTTGTCTGACTCCTCCTACCTACCGCGTTGAGTTCAAAAAAAGGCGACAGTCGGGACATTAATCCAATTTAATTAGGGAAATCGGCCGCACGGGGCAATAATTCGAAGTTTCTATGAATGCCTGGAACGTGTAGATAGAGTTCCCGCGGTAAAAAGACGAGTTCAGATTCCTCTTTAGTGCACCTTTAAGGAGGCTGGCCCGGTGAAGCTTCATCGCTGAGCAAGCGCGTGCAAGAGTGGGTCACTGACTTCGCACATTTGGGTGCACGCCGCGAGGTTTCGTTCTTCTCTTGACGCGCCTGTTCGCACTGCGCCATCCGTAACTGAAAGGTGCATATTTGCATGCCCTCGTCAGCGCATGCTATAGGCTTACGGCGTATTCCAAACGGGGATCCGGAGCTAGTTTTCTTGCTGCGCGAAACAGAAGAGCTGGTTTCAATGGCCATATTTGGATTCAGATCCTGAATTCTGACTGGACCGCGACGGTGTGGTCCCTTTATAGGCATCTCGCTGCTTCGCGGGTTCAAAGAGATTCTCCGGATCGCCCTTTGGAATTCGCCGTTAGTTTCTGAGGGATGGTTCAAATATACGGCGGCCACGCACGCCGCCAAGTTATAATTCCCATCCAATAGCGGTCGCAGTAGGCCGACTGACAGTGGAATGCCCTTTGATTTGAGTTGAACGCCTCCATACGTTTATGCAACGGGTTGAAATCTCGTTGCGGCATAGTTAATTTAGTAATTTGTTTCATGCGTAGCTTTCTTGACTAAGTGCAAGCAGTCGTAACTCGCACGAGACAACACAGGGTCCAAGAGTGGAATTAGCCGGGCCAGTTGGTACATGACACATAAATAACAGCGCGACAGACGGGACAATAAGGAAGAGACACAAACACGAGCGCCACAAACACGATCGGCAGAAACAGCGCTCGTGTTTGTGTCTCTTCCTTATTGTCCCGTCTGTCGCGCTGTTATTTATGTGCAATACAGGGTGTTTCACCTCAGACTTTACACGATTTAGCCGCCATGGTAGCTCAGTGGTTATCGCGCTTGGCTACTGACCCGAAAGGCGGCGGATCGATCGCAGCGACAGTCGCATTTCGATGGGGGCGAAATGCTAGAGGCCCCGTGTACTGTGAGATGTCACTGCACGTTAGGTGATAGAAATTTCCGGAGAACTTCACTACGGCGTCCGTCATAGCCTGAGTCGCTTTGGGACGTTAAGATCCCATAAACCATCAAAGCCAAACTTACGCTATCTAAACCGCAGCGTTGGCCTAATGGTTTGAGCATACGCCTCGCATGCGGGAGGTACAGGGTTGGATCCCCCGTGCCGCCGGGTACAAACCAGTGAAACAACCTGTACAAACTTTCCCGTGACCTGGTGCTCGGCTTCTTGAGGGTGAAATGCTTGGAAAATGGGTCTTTGACTCCACCGTGAGTAGAAGAAAATACCTTGTGCCATGGCGCTCTTTGGCCAAAGCTGCCCTATAGCTCCATAAAAATCCATCATCACCATCATCATCTTTACGCTATCTAAACCCATTACACTATCGCGGCATACCCTGAAGGCGGAGCTTAAGTTTTCTCTCCAATTTTTGTCATCGAAGATGTGTATGAGGCTAGAAACCCAATAAACAAAGATTATTATTGCGAAGGACAAAATCTCTCTACATGATTAGGTCGAAGGACACGTTGCCCTCTTTTTCGCGAATTAGAATTTACTGCGTAGGCAAGCTAAGAGAAAAGAGCAACCCATCAGCTATATGTAGAGTGAAAAATGCTTATGAAACAAACAGATGGCAAGCAGCTGTAGTGCTCTCTCAGAAAATGCTGCCAGTTGACAGTCCACATTAATGTGTACTATCGGCCGCAAAAGTTTACCGGATGAGAGCGTGCGAGAAAAAAAAATATTTCGATGCAGTCACGTAAGCCAATGGTCTGACATGTGTGAAGGTATACGTGCATGCTCCATCAGCTTGTAACTTTACCAAGCGGCTGGGTATCGAGGCAGGGCATCAGTAATTCTTTTCCCGAGAACTCGCACTCGGTAATTTTTAACGTCTGAATAACATAGGACTTGGAGAAACATTTTTCCAGCCAGGCATTACTTTGCGTAGGTTAAATATATATAATCTTTCTACTGTTGCCCCAAGTCTCACCCCAAAATTTTTGTTCTGTTTTGCCATGAATGTGCGTTGCATATATATGTACTATATATGTACTGGACCAGTAACTTGCCAAAAATCAGCAGCGAAAAGTCGCAGAAACATCCATAAGTGCGTACGAACACGAACGCATTACGTAACCCGTCATTTCCGGCGCCGAATCGTCGCCTCCTCATTCACATCGATGGCCGTAGCGGTAGCTTCCAAGACCCTGCATAAAACTAAGTGGAAGCTTCGTGACCGCTAAAAAGGTGTTCATGGACAGTAGTTTTAGGTCAAAAAAAAAACAACAGCTCCAAATTACAGCGTGTAGTGAAAATGTGAGAGATCAAGCCTGCGAAAAGCAATCGTAAGGTCAAAGCACCGCGCCTTTTATTGAATATTAGTGCGCCTAAAGGGCTCAGCAACGATTCCTATAAATGGCTGTTCCCCACGCACTTACTCTCAAACACTAGCCAGAAAGTCTGATCGCAACCGTTTTTCTGTTCTTTGATTGTTTTGTGGTGAGCATACTGGTGCTTATTTTTGTCTGCTGTTAGCTGCTTTGTGCAAATTGATCTGTTCGACAGGTGACATTGTCGCAGAATGAAAAATAAAGTTAATCCGGATTGCAGGTTCAGATACTAGCAAAACCGTCTCCTGCGTGTATGTGATCGTCTCTTGCTCTTGTTGTTGTCCTCAAGAAGCTAATGGTTTGGTTTAGTTTCTTTTATGGGGATTTAACGTCCCGAAGCTACTAAGGCTATGAGAGGCACCGTAATGAAGGGCTTCTGAGATTTCGACCAACCGGGGTTCTTTAACGCATCGCACAGTACACGGACCTCTAGAAATTCGCCTCCATCTAAATGCAACCACCACGGCCGGGATCGAACCGGCGCCTTTCTGGTCAGCAACCGAGCGCCATAGCCACTCAGCCACCACGGCGGCTTAGAAGCTAATGACACGTTGTTGTTGTTGTTGGCCTCATAAAATGGCATACACCCACAACGGACATCCTAGTGCGAGTGCTCATCATCGTCGTCTTCAACGCCGCATGCACAGCCTGGTGCGAGAGCTCCGTCCCGCGGCATTGCCCTCTCATCGCCGTCTTCTATGCAGCACTAATCCAGATGTTCAGACCCGAGCAAAAAAATCATTTGCTTTTCCGCTAAAAAAAAAGGACAGAAAACTGAATCAGTCATCATGTGCGTACCTCATTTTAGCCATTCAAGCATGAAAAATTCGTAAAATCAGCTGGCAAACAAAAGCCCGTGCTTTCGCTCTGAATCGAATGTTGTAAACATAATCTGTGAATTTTTCACCAATAAACCACTCATCCCGCCACTATGAGATCTCCATTAAATATGTAACGCTAATTGAAACTGTTTGGCAGTAATGCAGCCGAGTTTAATATGTTTAGATTACTGGAATTAATTTGTGTTTCATAACTACGTCCGTATTGGAAGAGTACCTACACGTTCTTGTGCACATGCACGCGCATGGGAAACAGTCATACCGGAAGAGAAAGAAGTGCCGATGGCTCGAGCAGAGCTGTAAACAGCGAAAAGAACGTGAAGCGGCGGACGCCATAGCCTCAGTCCCCGAGAAGAAAAAATCCAAGAAGGTGTGGGTATCGATGTTTCGCCGTCCGGGGGAAGATGACATCCCCGATAACGTCTGGCAGCCCTTGTGGAACGCCATACAAGGTATCCAGGCGAACGGCTCGGATGGTGAGCGATTCGACGAGCTGTACCGCAGAGCCTACACCACGCTGTTCCACGGACAAGGGGCGATACTCTACGGCGGCCTGCGCGAAGCGGTAGTTGAGCAACTGGTGAACAACGTGCGGCCAAGGATCGTGGCCTCCGCTCAAGACACCTTCCTGCAAACACTAAACAGCGCTTGGAACGAACATCAGCCCAAGATGAAAGTGATAGACCACTTTGCCTTGCATATGGACTCCGTGTACGTACCGCAGAACGAAGAGCATAGTGTGTACAACTTGGGCAGGGTTATTTTCCGGGACGAAATAGCCCGCCACGTTGACATACGGGATACGCTTCGGGATGCACTGCTTCACATGATAAACCGCGAGCGCATGGGCGAGAACGTCGACAGGGTTCTGATCAAGGACACTTGTGAGATGCTGGGAAAGCTTGGTATTGATAATTCAGTCTACGAGCAAGACTTCGAGCGCCCATTTCTGGCGCAGACCGCAAGTTTCTACGCCCTGGAAAGTGAGAAGCACCTTGCTAAAATGACGGCGATCGCCTACGTCGACATGGCGGAGCAGCGTATCAGCGAAGAGGTGGAGCTGGCAAAGGAGTGCCTGAGTGTTTCCACCCAACGCCTCATCAGACATGTGGTCTACGAGGAGCTGATCGCAAACCATGTCAAGAAAATCGTGGATATGGAAGGCTCGGGAGTTGTACACATGCTGGTACACAAACAGGTGGAGGAACTAGCTCGCATGTTTCGTCTGCTTAGTCACACTAAGAACGGCTTGGAAACATTTTTAGATCGTGCGAACACGTACGTGCGGGAGCTTGGCAGGTCAATTATGACGGAGGACGGTGACGAGACAGACTCACTCTGTATTGTAAAGAAGCTTCTGGATCTTAAGGACCAATTTGACCACCTACTGCACAGCTCTTTTAATGGCGAGCGCCTGGTGAAGCAGATGATCGATGCCAACTTCGAGTACTTCCTCAGCCTCAACCGTAAGTCGCCCGAGGATTTGGCCTTGTTTGTAGATGACATACTGAGTAACAGCATAAAAGAAATGACTCGCCAGCAGCGAGAGCAGCTCCTCGACAAAACGGTCGCGATCTTCCGGTTCCTGAAAGACAAAGACCTTTTCGAGAGCTACTACAGGGAGCACCTCTGCAAGCGGCTGCTACTTAACGAAGGCGTTTCAGAGGATGCCGAAAAAAGCATGATCTTCAAACTCAAGGCTCAGTGCGGCCGCATGTTCACGTCAAAACTTGAGGCCGTGCTCAACGACGTCGCTATCTCCAATACCATGACAGCGCAGTTTAAGACCATCTTGGCTTCATGTGAAATCGACTTGCATGAATTAGACCTGAATGTACGCCTGTTGACCAAGGGCTCTTGGCCTGTCCCAGCGGTTACGCAGCAAATCAAGATTCCTGCTGCCCCCCGTGGTGTTTTTGAGACATTCAGGCTGTTCTACATGGCGAAGCACAAGGCCCGGAAGCTGACTCTGCAGCCACAGTTTGGCTCGGCGGAACTGAGTGTGTTCGACGAGGACAACGAGCTGTCCATGTATTCTGCGTCCCCACATCGTTCCAGTGACGCACACACGTACACCATCTTGGTATCCACGTACCAAATGTGCGTTTTGATGCTGTTCAATGACCTCGAGAGGATCCCGTTCGAGGACATAGCCTACAAGACTGGCATTCCCGAGGAGGACTTGGTGAACGTGCTTCTGTCGTTGTCAGCAGGAAAATCCAACGAGAGGGTGCTCGTCAAGGAACCCGAGGCAAATGACATCAAACGAGGCCAGGTCTTTGCAGTGAATCACTCTTTCGCTCCTGAATCTCGCCAGGTGAAGATCGTGTTGCTCGCCGCCCAGAGGAAGAACGAGGCGAACAGGAACGAGGCGGTGGCAGGAAACGTGATCAGTGGAGAACTAAGGTTTCAATTGGACGCCGCAATTGTGCGAGTGATGAAGAAACACCGGAAGCTCTCCTACAACGAGCTCGTCCCTGAGGTTATCAGCTTGCTGCGCATAGGGTTCATCCCTAGCCCCCATGAGATCAAGAAAAGGATCGAGGCCATGGAGAAACGAGAGTACATAAAGAGGGCTCTTGATGACGAGGACGTGTACACCTACGTGCCATGAAAGGGCGAGTGGCGCTCGTAGCGCGAGCTGGTCTCCGTCTTCAAGCAAAATCTCCTTCGAAAAATAAATTCCCCAGGTTTGCGCCACAGCCTTTTATATTTCCTTGTAGCTGCTGGGTGGGCGCCGCCGCAGTGCCTCAGTGGTTATGGCGCTCGGCTGCTGACCTGAAAGACGCGGGTTCGATCCCAGCCGCGGCGGTCGAATTTCAATGGAGGCGAAATTCTAGAGGCCCGTTTACTGTGTGATGAGAGTGCACGTAAAGAACCCCAGGTGGTCGAAATTTTCGGAGCCCATCACTACGGCGTCCCTCATAGCCCGAGTGGCTTTGGGATGTTAGACCCCCATAAACCGCAGCAGCTGGCTACGCGGAAGCAGCGTTATGATGAGCGTCACACAGTCATGCCGCACTTAATTATCGGCATTATATTCTCATGACGAATACTTTGCACTTATTCCGCTTATGAACGCAGAAAAATGGAAGAAGTAGAATAGAGGTGCAGTTCTTAGTGTTACTGCGTGCATATGAGTGCAGGCGGCTCCAACATGAAAGAGAATACGAATATTATTTGCGTTCAGTTCGTATTCCATAAGAATTAGAGGAAAGAAAACTTCCCTTTTCTGTGTAGTTTTGTTCGGGATGCGTAATGGCCATGAGACATTTTCCACTTCAGTGTAGAAGTAGCAACAAAATTTCTTCTTTTTTCGTGCAAATTTACTGTTCCCTTTATTATCGCAGCCAGACGCACAAACAGGCAGGTCTACAGAATGGTGTTTTGGTTTAGTTTATGCGGGTTTAACGTCTCAAAGCGACTCATGCAATGAGGGACGCCGTAGTGAAGGTCTCCGGAAATTTCGACTACCTGGGGTTCTTTAACAGACAGACAGACAGAAAAACTTTATTCAGCAAGTGAGTTTTATGTAGACCCAGCTGGGTCCCTGGGCCACTGCGCGGTCCCGCACTGCATCAAGTAGGTCATGCCGGGACATGACGTCGGCAGCCCGAGTCACCGCAGCAAGCTGCGATGTTGGGTCTGCAGACATAAGCAGGACCTCCCAGTCCTCCCAGCTCGAGATGGCGTGCTGTCCCCGCGGAGGAGGGTCAGCAGGGCAGCCGAAAAGGATATGGGAGAGTGTGGCGTGGGGGTCACCACATAGAGAGCATGCAGGGGATGTGCCGCAATAGGGGGATAAAAGCTGAGGGGATGACAGAGAGCGGGACTGGAGGCGTCTGAAGAGGATCTGTTGGGAGTGCGTAAGAGAGTGGTGGGGAGGAGGGTAAGTCCGACGGTCCAAACGGGGTATTTGCGTGAGCTCCGCAAAGGTGTGCGCCCGCTCCCTCGAGAATCCTGGATCGAGACTGTCCTGAGCCCGGCAAATCAGACCTCGGGCCAATTTATCGGCAGCCTCGTTTAAAGGATTCCCAGAGTGAGCCGGCACCCACTGAAGCTCTACCCTGCGCGGTAAATTTTGGGTAGGGGTGTTCAACAATTGCCAGGCAGGGGCGTGAATCCTGCCCCTGGCAAAGTTGGACAGAGCCGCTTTGGAGTCGCTGAAGATGTATTGGGCGTCCGAATGTGCAAGGGCTAGGGCGATGGCGGTCTCCTCTGCAGAGGTGGCGGTAGAGAGGGCTGCCCTGAGCTGCTTTACCTCCTCTCGCAGAGCCTTCACGTCCGGGTCCTGGGAGGTCCTGGTGTTCGTCCCGGCAGCCTTGGAGGCCCATGTTGCAGTAGACGGGAGGGTCGTTTCCAGCGGAGGAAAGTCGTTCTTGTTAGTTTGCAGCGGAGGAAAGTCATCCTTTTTAGGGGGCATTGCCTTCTGGGGCGATGGGTTGCGTGGTTGGGCGGTGCGATTTCTAGCCATGCACGAGCCGGTGCCCGTGAGGTGCTGGCCTCCACAGAGAATGCAGGTCGGGATGCAGGAGGGCACATCTTGCGGTTCATGCTTGTCTCCGCACCGCGGGCAGAGACCAGTCTTGGGGTGCGGGCACATGTCATACCTATGGCCCGGCCGACGACAGTTCGTGCACGCGTCTGGACTTCCCTTGCACGGCGTGGATCTGTACACTACACTCATGTAGCGTATGGTATGCGGGACTGGTCCGTGCGCAACGGTGATCAGAACGGAATGAGTCCTACCCATTCTGTGGGCTGCAATGATATCAGCATACGGGTTACGGGTTTCACTGTAAAAAAATTCCGTACCTATAACGCAGACTATGTACGTTTTAAATACAGAACCACTTCTGCTTTCAATGAAACGTAGGGAATGACCGTATATTCATTCCAGTATTGAAGGAAACGTCCGTGTTCCTCTGTAGTCGTTGCAGGGAAAAATACTAAACATTCAATTTAAGGGAGGAAAACTTAACACGACAGGACGGTTGACCCCATCGACTATGTGTTGCACCAACCGCACTAATAACTTGCTTAAAGGCAGCAAAAACAGAAGATGCTTATGATGTGACGCCACTTTTACATGATGGACTGCTGGCCCGCAGACTATAGGCATCACATGACGTCCGATTTTTTATTTGTCTGGTTTACTCTTAGCCAACAATGTCCGCAAACTAGCACGGCGAACGACCGTGAGCATGTCTAATGTGATTAACACAATGAAGAGCCGAGGAAGGGTGATAACGCATTACGTTGCTTCAAGGTTGAGTGATTGGTACAAATTGTGAGCAACGTTAAATAACAAAGGCCTTAATTTGCTATAATGTTAAAAGCTGACTTGATGAAAATATCTTTCGCTACATTGCTAGCCACATAATAGAGTAACATTTAATAAAAATGTTACTGCAACATTTGCTTTCTGTGAGAAATGCTGCGTAATGATGTCAACTGTTAGAAAACATTTAGACACAGACAATGGTTGGACAACTTCTCCAAAGTGAAACTGAACACCAGCTGAAAGTACATTGCAAACATGATGAAAGTGCACAAGTTGAAGCTGAATTTCCATCTGCCATTTGGTAAGGAAATAAACAACTGAGTAAACCAAAAGCATGGGCAAACAAATCTGTGAATGCAGTGCAATATAGCAGTTACATCTTTGCTACACAACCATTAATCAAAACCCCAACTCCTTCATGGATAACAAAAGCACCGACACAACATCATATTGCTCAATGCAATGTTTAATTTAGTAGGTACCTATTGCCGCCCATTCATGCCTGCTCTTCCTGCAGATAAATGAAACGCCACCAAAAAGCAGCGAGCAGCCATAATTGCTGCAGTGACAAGGAGGATGTGCACCATCGATGCTGTTCCCCCATCCTGAGTAGGAAATAACAGCAGTTTTATCTGGAAATACTCTGAAAGCACGAATTTTCTATCCATCGTTTACTTAGCTTGCACTGACACGACCCATTGTGTACTCGGTACCTTTGACAAACAAGGGGCCAGCCGATAGGCACACAAGACTGTAGAACCTTGCTAACTTGCAAAAAATCAATGCACAGAAAGAAAAAGCTGACAAAGAAATGAGGAATTCCTTATTTGCACTTTTTATACAATACTAAGAATGTGGCTAAGATATGGCATGAACATTGTTTTTTTCTGTTCACTTACAAACTTTCCAGCCTGTGCTAGCATATTACTGTGATGTAAATAATGAAGCATGCCAGACTGTACAATATGCTGTAACACTTATGAAATACTCCCCTTCAAGGCTACCGCATGCCTCTTACATGCGGTAAAGTTTAAATCTGCCAAACTAGCTAGTCTGCAAGATGAGACGCCAAGCCTCTGACATCTGGCGATGTGTACCTCCCATGTAATTAGAGTGATTGGAGATGCTCCTTTTTGATGGCATTTCAGTTGCTGGGTGTGGAAGGACCAGATATGAAGGGCAACAACTAGACACCCACTTTTTAAGCAACATCACAATAAGCAATGTGCCTTAGCTTTCCTTCTGTCCAAAAAGGAGTTTCATTTTCTATGTTCTGTGTTCACATAACTGCTTGCATGTGCACATTTTGGCTTGCTGGGAGGTGCTTTCCTCTGTTAAGCTACAGTTTTAACTCTGGCCTCAGTCTTCTGCGCCTTCTTAATTTTTTGCTAGCGTTCACCTTAAGTCGCGTACAAACTCACGCAGATCTCCACTTTTCTACGTTTCCAGCTGTCACATCTTCTCTGCCTTCGTCATGTCCACGACTGCATCCAATGCCTTCCAGTCTGCTATGTATAATCATTTTAATTAATCTGCCTACACATGTATTTATGTTAGTCGCTCTCCTCTCTTCGATGCCAATTGTCCCTGAGAGTAAATAAGTGAAATGGTAGTCTAATCTAGGTCTGAGCAATCACGCATTATGTTGAGTTTATTTTACCACGTTGGCCAGTAGAGAGTGGAAGGAAAAAAAGCTGCTAAGTGGAGCTCGACATGCCTCTCGACCCCTACACTGGAAAGCAGCAGACACCAAGGCATACGTAATCACTAACGACAACAGAACATGACAAGTGTGAAGTAATTCAGTAACGTTCGTCGCATTTACCACAGTGCATACTCGCTGCTCAGTAATTTATTACCTCATTAGACATTCTTCAAAGAGAGTACAATTATGTGTTTGGTTTGAACATGGCACCACATACAATGACAATAATTAACCTTGTGCCAACACAACATAAAATAAACTTCTGCCCAGTAAATGCATTGCTTACAGTGCCACCACGGCACCTGTTTAGAAAATAAGCTCAAAATATTAGTGACATTAAATTTGAGCAGACGGTAATTCCCCCACCCCCTCCCTAAAAAAAATGAAAAAGGGTGCTCTTCCGACGGTACGTTTGTACGCTGTAATATTTGCGAGTCCAACTACGTGTGAAATTCAGATATAAATAATTAACGCCAAAGCATTCGGTTGAATGCGAGGCGCGGGCAAACAGTAATCGTCTTCAGGTATCCACTGGTGCCACGCCCTGAGGGCCACTGCTCGGCGAATACCATTCATGGCCACGTTCACATCCAACAAGCTTGTCACAAACATCACACAGGTGATGATGCAGCAGCAGTTCATCATTGCTGTTGGCCAGTGCTGAATTTTTTGGCGTGGTAAACGGAATCATCCACCGAAACGCGCGTCGACTGTTACTCGCCAGATTCTTGCAGTCCCACGAGGGAGAGCAGCTTTTCCGTCGGCTTCAAGTCTCCTCTTTCGTGCAGGGCCACTGGCATTGTAACGCATATTCTGCATGATCGTTTTACTACGCACCGATGCCGCACGGGACAGCGAGCTGTTGTATGTACACTCCAATGCAGCGTTCCGGCCACACACATACACACACACATACTAAAGACACACAACGCGCAGGACGCACGCAGCGAACACGGAAGAACAAAAACCCATTCCATAGCGCCTGTTCATTCAACTCCACACTGCGCTAACTGCGCACATGTTTCCGACTGCGGGCTCGGCTAGCGCATCGACTTCGCCATGGCTAGCTATGGCCAAGCTGCGCTGCCGCTGGTGGTAATAACGTTCATGCAACGAAAAGAAAAAACAATATATGAAATGATTCAGGTTGTCAGCTAAAAATGCTACCTAAAATTAAATACATCTTATATGTTTCTGCCGTTGTGCGCCTTTGCAACATCAGCGACGTGAGCTTGAGCGCGAATACGCGAATGGCGCTATGAATTTCCCGTGTAGCTCCGTAAATTGCAAATGGCGTGGCCTGCGCCGCTAACTTTTAGACATGCTTGCAGAGGTAGTCGGTGCGAACAGTTGGAAGTTCAATCGACTGGAATTGCTCAAGGAAAGTCAGTGGCACTGCATTTTTATTGTTTCTGTGCATTGCGAGTGACTTTGGCGGCAGCCACTCGGCAACGTCTCCGGTTTGGCGAACTTGTGAGAAGGTGAGCCTTTTGTTCTCAAATTTTGAAAGCGGTTTTTTGTTTGTTTTGTAACCCTGCGTCTCGTCACACGTTATGTTCACGATAACATCAGTACAACGTGCATGCGCTTTCTGTCTCTATTTAGAGCAATATTGGTCGATCAGCGTAAACGTTTGGATTCAATTAAGCACGAACTGTCCATGTTGGTATTGCGTGTCGAATGTGTTTTGAGACGATTCTGAGCGGGAGATGGTGTTCTGATAATTTGTGTACTACCAGATATAGTCTAGAGATTTGAAACCATTTATCACACTGAAACAAAGTTGGAAAACTGTTTTGTGTTCATGCATCTGCTGTCCTTAAACTTGGCTTTTCGGCAATCATTCGCATGGCTCCTTTGGATCTGGAAAATTGACTACTGTTGCTAGGGGTGCCTGGTAGCAGAGCTCCTGGGGACGCCCAGTGGGTCATTCGTTTGTCCAAGTGCCCAGTACCAAAGGTACCATTCCTGACATTTTTTCCCAGTCCGTTAACCTCATATTCCTTGCAAAGATTACAGTATGTAATCAGGTAGTAAAAAAATTGGTAACTTCTGCATATTTCAGAACAGTTCAGAGCAATGCACATGCAGCATCAGTATTCTCTCGGTAGAATTTCTGAGACCTGGATTCATTTCTTCTAGGACTGTGGCAAGCAGTAGGTCAACTGTACATAAATTTATTTTTCTCTGGTGCAAAGTAAAGAGTGCAAACATCATAAGACAAGTCTCTAGTCTGTTTCATTCTCACTGCATTTGGCCAAAGCATAATATGAAATGCTGTATGTTTTATGCCCTAGTTTCCTTTACTTTGAGCAGTAGATATTGACAGTGAATAGCAAGGCAACTCCACTCGCTGACGGTTTTGCCTTCGGCAGCAAAACAGGGAATACCTTACCCCATGTGTTATCTCGACAGACTCAAAACTGCGATGGACAGCTGCGTCCACAGCTGCTATCACCTCCCAAGTGCATGCGCTCGTAAGACACATAATAACTCTGGATTGCCATTAACATAGCCTTGCTCATTGCAGTTGCCGATAAACACCTCATAAGTGGTACTATTATGCACTCTTTTCTTTGGCACTATGTATGAGCTTCTGTTCTCGCACTTTCTAGAAATAATGCATGCAGTTTTGAAGTGCAAAAACGGAATTTACGTGTAACTATATTGTCATGTCAGTATGTTACAGCCAAATTGTACATTGATGTCAGTGCTGGTGGTTTCTTTTCATTATTTTAGGAGAATGTTATAATTTTACCTATAGCAAATAATAGCCCTCACTAATTAGCTGATTTTGTCATGTCCAGTATTTTGATATGCTAAGCCACCAAAGCAAGATTCAGAATGTTGTCAGAACTAAAGGCACTGAGTCTTTCGTGTCAGTAAAAAATGTGCTTTATACCCCTGTCACATGGCATTCCTCGAAGGCCTTTCCAGCAAAGGCACCATTTTTCACCAAAGGAGCGAAAGCTTAAAGGAGCAGCGATGCAGCTACACGGTGCAGCCCAAAGGTGAAAGTCGTTCAGGCTTAGCACCCGCTGCTATACTCGAGGTGGCTGAAGTGAGTGTTCTAAAATTAAAGTGGTGTATGTATTCTGTTCATTCGTTGAGCTTTGACAATTTTTTTATTCTGATTTCTTCCCTAAAAGTACTGCAACAGCTACTCTCATCAGCAGGAGCAGGTTTTGTACGTGTATTGCCTTGGCCACCATGGGCGCTGGGTGTTGCCGCAACAGTTTTACTGTCTTGAAATTTGAACATAAAACATAAACACCCGTACAAAAACCAAAGCCAGACACACCTTTCGTATTTGAAAAAAATGTTTTCAAACATTATTAGCTTATCTATTTTTTTATTGCTTTTACTTTTTGACTTTGGATGGTACTGCGATCACAGCTTCTCGAATGCCGCGTCTTCGGGCTCCGAAGGTCTCGGTTGAGCGCCTTCGCCTCCAAGGCCCTTAGCGACAAAGGCGCAACATTTGTACCGGGTAGCTGCACTCCTTACGCCTTTGGATATGATTCTCAAAGGCCTTTGCGGTGCCCGTGTGACAGGGGTATTAGTGTGGTATGGCTGCTTGAACACCTGTCCCTGGTATCTCACAAACTGAATAAGGAAGGGAAAAGCCTCAGGGTGCTTGCCGACGTTTCGACAAGAGGACTTGTCTTTGTCTGGCAAAGTGTTCATCATTGGTGGGGTTTAAATAAGGTTTTCACTTCGAGGCGAAAGGCCTGTTGTGTGGGACGAGGGTGCGATATGGGAAGGGCGTTACGATGGGGAGCGTGAACCTTGACCAGGCATGATAGCTGCTAAAGAAGATTAACCGGTTGACCTGCAAAACTGTGAAAACAAAAAAGCCCAATTCAGTAGAAACGAATCTCGGGGTATGGAGTGTGGATAGTGGGCTTGAATGGCTTTATGTTCAGCCACAACAGGTGGCTTGGTATGGCTGGCTGCCTTTTCCTGAAAAACTAGGATAAAGGAATTAAGCAGCATGGCAGAATAAAATACCAGGGTGGGGGGCAAAATAATTTGAAGGAAAAAGAGAAAAAGAGGGCAGGTTCGGAGAAAAGGCAAAAAGAAGGGGGAGGGGGAGGAGTATGGCAGCCAAGGTTCCGAGAAGTGATATCAGGAGGTGCAGGGCGTAAGGTTAAAGTATAACGATAAATTAAAGAAAGCAGGAAAGGAGGGGGAATTTATGGGTTGGGAAACCTCTGACCATGTGCAAGGCCTTTTCAAATAATTATGCCAATTCCGGAATGTACAGAGCTGGCCACATTTAGTGCAAACATGTGAGCGCATGGCCGCACTCTTTAGAGGTCCACTGTGTGCGGCGCAGCCACTCATCGCTGCAAAATGGCGCAAGAGGAGATGCACCTGGATATGGTGCTTCGTGTCATGTTACACTTCGATGTGTGGCAATGTCAGACACAGTGGCCCAAAGAGCACAGCCATGTGCTCGCGTGTTCGCACTAAGAGTGGACAACCCTGTACTTGATTCTAAGTTTCCTCTGTATATGTTGACCCCAGACGAAAACAAGTTGTCTTGTCGAAACGGCAAGCACCCTGAGATTTTTCCTTCCCTGTTCACTTTTTGAGTGTCAAGAAACCATCTGCCTACTCTTTCTGTACCATGCACTCCACATCTTGTACGGTTATCTTTGTATGTATACACCAGTGATAAATCATGAAGGAAATCAAGGGATTTGTATTTGTATTGCTTAACACTTACTTTAAAGCTATATCATGAGGGTATAGTTGAAAATGTGCTACGGGGGCTTGGTTGTGTGTCGTGACTGGTTTCTCTTTATCAGGGCTACTTGACAGCCACCATGAAACGCAGGCTTTTGAAAAGTCGTTCCTCAAATAAAAGAGCGTTTCCACTGTTACAATGGAAATGTTATTTGCTAAAAACTTCAATCATTGCAGTTCAGGGATTGATATTTTTCAAATAACTAACTTGAAGTTTAAAACCTGCAGAAGGAACTATGTAACTTCTTTCCTGCCTTAAAACCCCAGTACTTATTTGCCAGTTTCAGCAAGCAGAGGTCTGTTTCATGGCACGTACTTTCCACTACCTTGCATGAAAATTGTGCAGTACAGGCCCACCATAAAACTAGGGGCATAGTATACTGCTTGTATGCAACTACTTTGGCGTTAGAGCATGCATAGCATGGTCTTAAAGTTATTCTTTTCATTTGCAACTGGTTCATAAAAGGCCTATTCTGGCAAAAGGCATTTAGCAAAATTATCTTCCTCTGAATGCTTCTAAGGATAACTTTAGTTCATTCAGGAAAATATATATTGACAATATCTCTTAAAGGCATGATTGTCCATATTAGCTCTTGTTACCTCACAGTATTTAGTTTTGTGCCTCCAGCATCACTGACTTGCATCATATGATAAATAGAGTAGAAAAAGCTCGCTGTTAGTTTAAACCACAACTCATGATGGGGCTGTGCACTTTTTGTTGTGTTACATGAAATATACTTATGTATGAAACAATTTCTTTCAGCTGCACATCACATGATTCAAATTCCACCAGAAGAAAGGCAGCAACACAACATTGCTCACAACTGTTGCTTTCCCAGCACATAACATGCCATAACAGCACATAGCAGGTAAGATGTGAACAAAAACAGTGCATGTATATGTTCCACACATGCATTTTGTGTACTACCAACACTATGATATGATTAACTATGTCATGTAAGAGAGAGCACACAAATCATTTTTTGTATATATTGCAGCATGGTTATTTCAAGTTTTAAACTGGCCATTGAAACGACCCATTGTATCACCGCTGGTTACCCGGTGGCACTGGGGATCGAACTCCGCACCTCCTGCTTGCGAGGCAGATGCTCGGACCACTAGGCCACTCCTGCGGTCCCCCCACTGATGTTGCTTACACCAGGTGCTGTTAAAGCCCCGGTATGTATGTTAAATGCATTTTAGAAAGCCATTCACTTCCAAAGTACCATTTCATCTTTATAGCAAAACCACAGTTCACCTAGCTAGACAAACCTGCTGCATACAAGCCAGCAGAAGGGTTGCACGTACATGCTTCGTTAGGAAAACATAAAAATCAAGCAGAGCCTGCCCTTCATGGTGCATTATACCCTGATTTTGAGCAATGATCAAGATAGGCAGATGGTCATTTCATTGAACACTTGCATGATACATTCGTAGAATCGAAAAGACAAGTACTATTGCAAAATCTTCAAACAGTGTTTATTCTCAGAGAAAACATATCATGAAAAAAGTTTTGGATTAGTTATGGTGAAAGGCTTAATTTTGGAATAAGGACAGCGTTTAGACTAGTTGGGTTACCATGTTTAGATAGTGGATGTGCTCAAAAAGACGCTGGAAGTAAGCGCACTGTGTGGAAATCTCTTTCTGTATACTTGTCTTTTTGAGCGCTTTCACGATCTAAACTTAATTTTGCAAGAGAGCAAGGAAAACTAATATTTAAATTCTGATAATTAAGGATAAATGATCATGTTTCATTGTGTTGCTTAAAGTGTACATTGTATCGCTATTGCTGTATTGCAGCACTTCTGTCGTGGCCTTGCATTGCAGCCTCTTGACTTTTGTTTATTTAATAGGCAGTCCTTTTTTTCATTCGATTGCAACACTTTAGGAGTTACTACAGAGTTGCGTGGTAGCGAACTCTCAGATTAACGGTTTGCATTATTACGCCAGCATAACTTGCTAAGAGTTTCACTGCAGTCTTGTTACTAGAACAGCCTGTTGAAAGTATTCAGCCTGGTGGTCATTGAGGGTTACTGTTCACATATCAAAATGCCGGATCAGCTGTATACTCTTTACAGCTACCAGAACTATGGTACATTTCATGACATGCTGGCTGAAGAGTGCTGGAGCACCAGACTGGGGATTTGGATGAAACAATTTTCAAATGTGTGCTCGGTATCGCGCTGTTTTGTTCCAGTTGTGGAGAGGTTTTCTTTTCATATTTGTTCTGTCAAACATTTAAATTTTAGGCAATATGTTGTTGCCTTTATCTTGTGTTCTCTTTGTTGTTGAGGTTTAGTATTTTTGGCACAAGCACTCCACTCTATTACTTTTCAGTATAATTTAAAATTTGTAGGGCACGTTATGAAGAATAAAACTTCTACTTGAATAATCTGCATGTGTTTATGTTCTCATTGTTGATATAAAAACTTAGTTGAGATAGCTTGTATTTTAGCTCTGGCTAGAATTTTTAGGAGAGCCTCAGTAACATAATCACATGACCAACACAAACTCGGTATTATTGTTTGTGCAATGAAAAACAGTTTTAGAATAGTTATTAACAGCTGTCAGTGTAGGACTGGCCTAAAATGTTTTGTGCTCTATGTAGCTCTTCTTTGAGGCAGGATTAATTCATCTGCACCTGCAGCCTGATACCGCCAAGATACCAATTCTTGGGTGAACTTATGATTTTTTTTCACTGAGCGAACTTGCATCATCTTGAAGCATGGAACTTGAGCTGATTCTTAACAGCTCTAGTGTAGCGAATTTCATTATCCTCATTGCTTAGTTTACATTCACCTCAGGACAATGGCCTTTTCCAGTTTAATTATCTGTGTCTTGCACCAGCTACATGCCACACTATCAGAAATCACCTAATCTTATCTAGTGAGCTTATAATCAGCTATCTCCTGCTGTATTTTCCTTAGGGTGAAATTCATTTTGTTGCGATACAATGCACAAGCTGTTTCCTGGTGTGGTGCTCAGCTTATCTGGAATGAAACGCTTGGGAAATTGGTCTCTGATTTCACCTTGAGTAGACGAAATTAACTTGTGCTAAGGCACTCTTTGGCCACAGATGCCCTTGTGCCATTAAAATCCATCAAATTCATTCTGTTGCCCTAAGATACCATTGGCGATTCATTCTCTGCATTGTATGCCCTGGCCAGATCCATTTTCTTCTTTTAATTTCTGCCAGAATATTAACAACTTCCTTGTTCATCCCTGTTATGGTTTCACTTGGTCAGTTGTTCTATTAATAATTATAATCACTTTATTGAAAACATTTTGGGCTAAATGGCATCAAGTTTGCCACTCTGCACAATGATATATATGTTTGGTCTTGTATGTCTTTACTTGTGTGGTAATGTTTATTTTGTGCTCACTGTCTAAACAACCTTATTTGCCTATGATATCCTAAGCCCTTCTATACCTATTTTCCTTCCCCCTGGCTCTTTCTCTTTTCAGTCATTCCTCCTCTTTCCTATACACCGGCCATTGGTCACAAGGCTGCTGTGGGAACGACAGTCAGCACTGGGCCCTTTTTGTTCATGGAACCTGCACTGCTACTATTAGCACTAATAGTACGTTATCAGTATTTTTGTGATACTGCATTTATTGTTATTTATGAAGTAGTTGGCTAAGGCAGTGGTAGCAGTGTTGGATATTGCAATATATTATGCATATATCTCACTTGCAATATATCAGTGTGTTCACTATTACACTACCCTCTATTTCTTTCAGTTCAGTTATTTGGCTATAGATATATTGTGCTGCTTTCCTAGTTTAGTCAACTCAAACTAAAACTTTGGTCTTTGTGTCACAGGTAGAATCTACAATGATTGCTGCGCTGTGTCTTGTAAGCAGGAGGCAGTGTTCAATGGAGCCATGAACTTTCCTTGGAATTGAAAAGCCTTTGCCGTATTATGCGCTGAACCACGAGTGTGAAGAGGAAAATGTCATGCCTTGGATTTCTGCAGAGGTGAGCCATTGCGGTGAATCCACCAGCGTGAAAGACAGGGATGAGAAAGGAGACAAGACAGGTGCTGACTCGCGACTAAAGTTTATTGGCGTGAACAGGGAATATATAAAAAGCCAAGCAATACCATAAACCATGTAGTTACAGATAAGCATACAGGACAACATGAGTCAAAAATCGCCCTCAACATTTCCCTGATCGAGGTAGTCCAACTCATTGTGTGTTAACACGATAGACAAAACACACATTCTTCACGGAGTCATAAGATGTGTCTAGCCTCGATAATCTCCCATTTACTCTCTCTGAATTTACTGCCAAAATGCGTGTTGCCAAAAGGAAAGGGTAGCAGACTTCACATCCCGTGCAGTGTACAGCAGAGTTACCCCAACCACCTAGCCAATCCCCTACCCTCTTGTGTTCCTGTAGTCTTACATTCATACACCTTCCAGTTGCACCTACGTAAACCAGACTACAAGATAATATTTGATACCACATTCATTTTACAAGGTACATATACATTTCACTCTACATGTGTACTTTTCTCGAGCCACATTCACAGAATTATTCATAAAATTTTACATGCTTTAGACAACGTATTAGGGGCCGAGAAAGCCACTTTTACATCATACCTTCTGGCCACATTTTTCAAATTGTGCGACAATTTATGTACATACGGTAACACAACTGGTCTTTTGGCATCTCACTGGCTGGCCCCAGCCTGATTGTGCCGGTCACCGCAAAACTGTCTCAGCTTCTTTAACAATTTATATGCTCTTGCAGTAACAAGGTTTGGAAATCCTGCGTTCGTTAACCTTAAAATCTGCTCTTGGAAACTAGTCATGCTGTGAAAGCATAATTTCATCAATTCTGAGCCCGCGCTAGAAAGTGCAATGCTATCTTTCACTGGCTTGGAATGGTGGACATGTAGCCAGGTAGCAGCTTAACACTTGCCAGCACACATGAAGTGTGCTGAACATCAAGGTAAGGTCCAGAAACCACAGCTCTTTTTCTTGGGTCATTTGCTCCAAGGTAAACCTGAGATAAAGGCCTTGCTCCTTAAACAACTTGAGAAGATGTACAGGTCCCGAACTATCACAACCTTTATAAAAGACCAGAAAATCATCGACATAGAAAAAGATTTTTCCCCCAGCCCATGCACATTCTGGATAATTCTATCCACCCTACTCAAGAAAATATTGCTTAGCACAAGGCCAACCTTTGAACCACTACATATTCGAGACTTTAGAACACATACCGCACTGCGCTACTCTACAAACATGCTCTTCAAATAAATGCTATTCAATAACATGCTCTTCAGATAAATTTCAGAAAAGGATTCAGGCAAAATTATCTCTGGTTATTTGCAAAAGCATCCATCTACTTCGCATCTTGAAGATCCATTTCTTGTACTCAATTCGCAGTGTGGTTGAGTATCTTAAGAATGACAATCCAGCGGATTGTCTTGTGATTAGTGTCGATGTAGAACTATTTTATTCTATCTCGTATGAAAATCTTGTGAAAAGCTTATGAATGTGTATATCGGAGCACAACGATGAGCTCGTGTTTAGGAACGGGTGTGTAACATAAGTCTTTTTTGGCACTTGCCTCCTTTTATTTGAAGTGAAGAGCATGTTTATGGAGTATGGCAGTGCGGCATATGTTCAAAAGTCTACTAAATGTATCGATTCGAAGGTTGCCCCTGTGCTAAGCAATATTCTCTTAAGCAGGGTGGAAGGAATGATTGCCAAGAAATTGCATGGGCTGGGGGAAATCTTTCGCTACGTCTATGATTTTCTGGTCTTTTACAAAGGTTGTGATAGGTTGGGACCTGTACATATTGTGAACTTGTTTAAGGAGCAAGGCCTTTGTCTTAAGTTTACCTTGGAGAAAATGCCCCAACAAAAAGAGCTGCGGTTTCTGAACCTTACCTTGATGTTCTGCACACGCCATGTGTGCTAGCGATATTCACCCAGGAGTGTTAAGCAGCTACTTGACTGTTGGTCGAAGGATTCTAAGCTAGTGAAAGATAGCATTGCGTCGTCAAGTCTAGGCTCGGTATTGGTGAAGCCATGCTTTTACAGCGTGACAACTGGTTTCCAAAAGAAGATTTTAAGGCTAATGAAAGCATGATTTCCCAACCATGCTATTGCAGAAAAGTGCGATAAATTGTTAAAGCTGAGCATATAAGATTGGGCAATTTGGTCTGACATGCTAAAGATAAGAATGGCGCAGCATCAAGTAACGAGGACAACAGGAGAGCACACCCACGCACAAGTGCCATCTTTGGAGCGGATGCAGAATCTAAGAGCGTGTACTTGACATTCAGCGTTGGCAGCCAAGGATCGGGCTCGTTCAATCTTTAGCGTTCAAATCCGTGTTTCCTCGTTTCCTTGACTGTCAACGCTGAATGTCAAGCACGCGCTCTTGGATTTTGTATCTGCTCCAGGGTTGGCACTTGTGTGTGGGTGTGCTGTCCTGCTTTCCTCGTTACTTGATGCTGTGCCATTCTTCCCTTTAGCATGTTAAAAGCTGAAACCCCTTCGCAGGGACTGGCATGATCAGGCTGGGGCCAGCCAGTGAGATGCAAAAAGACTGACTGTGTTACTGTACATACATAAATTGTTGCAAAATTTGAAAACTGTGGCCAGAAGGTATGACGTAAAAATGGTGTGTTCGGCCCCTAATAAGTTGTCTACAATCTGTAAAATTGTTAATAACTTTGTGAATTTCGTTAGGGAAAAGCACATGTGTCGAGTGAAACGTGGCAACATATATGTGCCTTGCAACCATTGCATGCATTGCATACCATTATCATGTGGTTGGGTTTATGTTGGTGAAACTGGAATGTGTATCAATGTAAGACTACAGGAGCATGAGAGGTATTTGGATATTGGTAGGGGTTGTAACTTATCTGCATATTACAAGGGATGTGAAGGCTGCTAGCCATTCCTTTCGGCAACACGCATTTTGGCACTACGTTCACAGCAGATTAACCAGAAAATTATCGAGGCTAGACACATCTTATGACTCGGTGACGAATGTGTGAGTGTGCATTAACCCGATAGCATTAACATGCAGCGGGTTGGACTGTCTAGATGAGAGGAATGTTAAGGGCAAACTTTTACTTATGTTGTGATGTAGCTTATGTGTAATTGTGTAGTTTGTGGCGTGTGGCTTTTCTGTATACTCTCTGTTCACTTCAATAAACTTCAGTTGCGAGTCAGTGCCTGTTTTGTTTCTTTTCTCGTCCCTGTCTCGTGCTGATAGATTCAAGTACTTGTAGAGTAGATTCACTGAATTGTGTACTTGCAGAGGCTTGTGAGAAAACGAGAGGAATTTTCTTCCCTTTATGCGGAATGGAAGGTTGAAATTTTTTTGCTTAAATGTTTGCAGCATTAAATTCTATTCGGAAAGGTAAAACCCACTTTATTGTACATTTTGTGTGCAATGGTGCCGGTGGCTGCATGCAACTGAAAACATTCGTCCAGGTTATCTAGCTAGCGTCCTTCTTCCTTGTGCCACATTTTCTGAAATATTTTGTCAGATTTATTTCAATCAGAATTTCTAAGAACATATTGGTGATCACATAATTTGGTGATCACATATGACATAATTCAAAGCGTGATCATTGGTATTTTTTAGTCTGGGGCAGTACAATGAGAAGTACATAGTATATAGTAAAATTAAATATGACCAGTCTAACATAAACAAAACTACTTTTTTTTAAAGGAAAATTTTGCTACTGAAGTGCTGGAGTGACATGGCATTATGAAGACGTGGACAGTGTGATGTATTCATGATGGCACGAGAACTTGCGTACAGTGCTTCAGGTAACTGGTGAGTACCTTGGTGCTGTGCTTCTTCTAATGTAGCCAAATTATGTTTTTAATCTAAGAGTGTATCTGAAAACTTATGCAAAAATTGAGTAGTATTTAGATATTCTTGCACCAGATACCACTGTGAGAATTAGTTATTAATGATGTGTCTCACATGTACCCTTGTCTGCTGAATATAGTAAGCATGGCTTTCGAGCTGAGTGCCTCCGACGTATGAAAAAAAAATGGCCACTGGGCTGCTCCACGACGCGTGGAGCAGCCCAGTGTAGCACATTCAGGCTTCATGGAGTGGAGAATGAAGGCAGTAAATAATTTAAGAGTAGAAAACACAGCACAAACCACAGGACCAGGAAAGTGACAGAACACACCGACCCTGATGACACTCTTTGCATGAAGGGTGTTATAAAGTTGCCTGTCATGTAGTGCAAGATGGAGGTCGCACAGGACGGGTGTTAAATATGAGTTGATGCAGACACCTGTCATTACGTAGTACTCGCTGTAGAACTCGAGCAAGAAGCAAAGGTAACAGCTGAGCATGGCCACTCTTGTGCTTTCCTCCGCAAGCAATCTGGAATTGCACTTAGAAATCTTTTATGCTTTCTCTTGACATATACATCATTGCTGCATGTGGCGAGGAAAAGTACATACCCTTGATGTCAAGTGACAGTGAACTCACAGGGCTGGTAGCAGCTCACTGAGGTGTTGTGATATATCTACAGGGCACCTCATGAGAACAAAGAGCCCTTGAAGGAATTCTCTCAAAGTTTGTTGCCACATGGACCTCTTCGTAATCAATGACTCTAAAAGGCAAGCCTTCCTTTAGTGTCACAAAAAAAAGGCCTAGGACATGGGTCTTTTTGCTTCTCCATTAGTGCCAAAATGTTTGCTAGCGAGATCTTTTGCAGATATATAATTATTTTACAAAATGTCAAGAAGGAGACAAGCTGCACCAAGCAGTACCAGTAAAAAACTTATCACAGCTGTTCAAAAAGCACAAAGACTCATGCCTTCATCCTTCTTTTGCATCAGACACATGAGGACACTTCGTCTTTCTGGGTCATCATTTTGAAAAGGTTCACATGGCAACGGCCTTTGGTTAAATTTCTGCCAAGAGCCCTTTTTTGAAACTTGAGCATCCGTTCCTTGTGAGGCACACTGCAGAGATATTGGAATGCCTTAGTGAGCTGCTTCCGGTACGTGTGACTGCATTTTCACTGACACCAGATATTAGTACATTTTCTTGCACATGCTGAGATAATGGAAGCTATGAGTGAAAACATGCGGTTTCGGGGAAGTGTGTTTCCTGGGGCCGTATTCCAAGTTTGTGTCATAATAAAAAGCGTCATAATCTGCCGCAACGGGCAGGCCCGGGAACTGGATATAAACTGAGTGCGGGACTTTCGCTTCGTCTTGTCTTGCCTATAACAAATTGGATGGACGATAAATTCGGCAAGCGTCTCCCACCTTTTTCAGATGTTACCAATGTTCCTTGCTCGCTAAGTTGTGCATTTAGTACTATGTACAGAAAGGCACCTGCATTGAATTGCATCTGGTCCCCATCCTGAGCTACTTTCTATTTGCACAAAATGATAAGCAACTGTAAAGACTTTCATGCGCACAGTGCCGCCCGGGAAAGCGCATTTTGTCTGCTTCTTTCTGGACCTGTGGTTTTTACTGTTTACTGTTATGAGAAATAAATTTTGGGCAATAAATTATAACGGGTTGGTTCTCGGTGAATGGCTTTTGAAAGCTTCTACGAAAGCCGATTGTTCAATAGCGGATGGTTGAAATGTATTTGTGAAATTTATATTTGGTGTTGTGTGACCACTAAATGAGGATTTTTTTTATGCTTTTCAGATGGATCCGACAGCAATGTGCAGATGTACAATGTGTGTAGTTTGCCATGAAAATAAAAAGTATGTACTTGTACTCACCCAAACACTTACCACTCTTTCATTCTAAGCTGCATTCTTTGTACGTATGCAATACATAATATGCGTAAAGGAAAGCCTTGTACATACTACTTATTTCTTCGGCACCTGGACGGCTATATCTGCAGTGAACATTGCGGGCAGAAGCTATACGCAGACGCATGTTCATGTACTACAGAAAGTACATAATTGCAATACAGATAATTTCCGCTCTAGATGAAATGACTTCCGAGTGAACGGAGGACGTATGCATACACATTGCGGAAAATCCAATAAGAACAAAACATAAGCATTCGTTGTGAAAAAACGATTTCGGTCTCGTGCATAGCATGGCGTAACTTTCCGTTACCAAGAATGTGACAGTCGTCATACGGAGTCTCTGTTTCTGACATTCAGTCCGTACCTCATGTTGCGGAAAACCCTCCTGCAACGCATTACCAGCGGGTTTCTCTGTACTGCGGAGCATTTTTTTTTACAGTGTGGAGGTCCCGTAGCATCTGCTCCGGCGTCTCCTCCCAGTAGGCTTGCGAGATGACTCCACGCACAGCAGCCGCCGGCGGTGCAATGTAGGCTGCGACAGGGTAAGCGGTCTCTTGGAGGACCACTCCCCTGAGCTGGACGAGGTGAAGGGCGGTTGTCTCGTGCGGGGTAGCGACCGTGAAGGTGTTATTCGTAGGGTGGATCCTCAGGTGAATATCCCCGAGGTCACGGCCAGCAGCGCTGACTTGCAGGGCTTGCAGGAGTGGCTGCGCCATGGTGCCTTTAAAAGCGAGGCCTCCTCTTGGTCGGTAAACGACCCGTATAGTGCCGGGGGGAGTGAAGCAAGTTGTTTGCTTCGCTGTGCGACTGCGTGCGTCGCGCGCAGCTGTTCTTGTTGAGGCCTGTATGTAGGCTTGAAAGTCGCAGGAGTAGCGGACGCCGTAGGCGTAGATGGAACAGGCGCTGCTTGATGGGATATGGGCAGCGTTCCCGCGCTTGAGATTTCACCCTTGTACGCGCGGAGTATCGGGGTCCACTCACTGGAACGAAGGTCTTCCCTCTGCGCTTGCACCTCCATGGCTGCCGGGGGTAGGTGCGCTGCCGGTGAGAGGAACGCAGCGCGCCGGCGAGGCTCGCCTCTATGAGGCGAGGCTTAGCACAGCGGCACAGCAGGCGGACACGTTTTCACTTGCCAGTTCTTGTAAATAATCGGGCACATCCAAAAGATGATAACGGTTAGGGCCCGTGTACCTTCCTGGATCCGTTGAGGGTCTTGATGGGTCCTTGGGAACATTTACCTGGGCACAGGAGACAGAAATTGGCGGAGTCGATGCGAGACGCGTCCGCTCACTCGGGCCCCTCGGAAGGAAGCTCGTTCTTTAACGTGCACTGACATCGCACAGTACACGACCTAAAGAAATTCGCCTCCATCGAAATTCGACCACCGCGGTCGAATTTCGATGGAGGCGAATTTCTTTAGGTCGTGTACTGTGCGATGTCAGTGCACGTTAAAAAACCCCAGGTAGTCGAAATTTCCGGAGACCTTCACTACGGCGCCCCTCATTGCATGAGTCGCTTTGGGACGTTAAACACCCGTAAACCAAACCAAACAACGGCGGCGTTACCTGCCAGAGAAACAAACAGTGATATGAATTTTCTTTGTCAGTGATTTGCAGGAAAGTAGAAACAAAGGGCACAATGTTAAATTTTTTTCTTCTTTGTATGCATGACCACGCTCTTGTGCCCTATGTGAAACAACGACGCGAAACCAAAAGTTAGGAGGTAGAAATTGCTTCTAGTCGAAAAAGGCAAAGTGAAGAAAAAGGGAACAAGCCCTTTTATTCGCTGTTGTCTGGCATGCTCAGGAGTGCTACTATTTCTTGACTAATTATTAGCAGCAAATAAAGACGTTCTTATTCTTTTGAGACCCGATAAGAACTCAAATTGTACTCGTACACCATCATGTAAATACTAATAGCGACCCTTTTACCGATCTTTCTAAACTCCAATCAGTGCAAGAATACTGGGTTTCTTTCAGATCTCTTTTTATGCAAACCACAGATGTCCGTTAGCAAGTAAGCAAAAAAAGTTATTCCGCTCAATAGACGGTCACAACTATCAATTTCCTAAAGTCAGCTCTTGCGAACGGTCATGAGATTGATGCTGTAACTTTAATGAAACTGACTTCCAAAACTTGATTGCTACTTCCTTAGCTCTAATCGCGGCGGTGAATGATCCCGTTGCTTCGCATGTACAGCAATGTAGATGTACAATAGTAGGGTATTGTAGTAAGCCCATACGTTCTAAACACGGCGGCTTGTGGTGCGGAGCCAGCGCCACCTTCGGAGTGGGCAACTAAACAAAGACGTCATATTTAAAAAGCAAAAACAAAACAAACTTGACCTTGTAGCGTGCGTGTTCTTTCGGCGGGAAAAGCAAATTTGAAGTTCTCAGCGTTCAGCGCGACCCACGAGACAAGGACGAAGAAAGAAGACACGAGTGCCCACTACCGGCACAATTTTCAGATGTTGTCGTTGTTGTTGTTACCTTCACACCAATTTTCAGATACTCAGCGCTGGTTGCGTTTTCTTCCTTCTCGCCTCCTCCGTTAACGGCGTTAACGTACCAACAGTACATGCGTTGGTGCGGTACCAACCGAAGATGAAGACGCCGAGCTGTGCGGACGTGTTCCACATTGGCTCCCGCTTGAGAGCCAAGTTTTGGCGGATTTAGTGAATCCTCCGACCTGCCGTTGTTGGGAAAGTCTTAGGAACGCTGCCCCTCACCCTTGGACACAATTTTTGGCAACTCGACGCCTTTTTATCGTGAACTTCACGGACGTCGGGTCCTTGTGCTTGCTTGTTCGAGCCAGCCTCAAACTACGAGCGATCGACTACACCGCCGAGGGGGACGACATTTCTCCTTCGGAGCTGGAATCTGGGGAATGGAAAATCATTCCTCGCCCACAAGACCGCGCCAGACGCTTGAAGCAAGACGCCGCCAGCCAAGCCGCCGCTGCGAGGACTAATCTGCGGCAAGCCAGCGCTAAGCCTATCTCCGGCGCCCCCGCCAAAAAACACGGAAGCCGGCCCCCACTAAAAGGCGAGTACCGCTACCGTAACTCTCCCTGAGCGACAATAAAATAGTCTGCCGTCCGCGAAGCTACAATTTAAACACCTTTGCAACACATCAACTCGAACTCGCCATGTGCGCGACAGCCAATTGAGGTTCTGTATCAGGCCGCGCTAACTGAAGACACCGTTTCTGTTAATAAAACGCTCCATCAATAAAACGCTCACCGTGAGCACCCCGGCACGCCAGCGAGCTGCAGCGTATGCCGGAGTCAAGACTTTACAGCTTGAAGCCCAGAATTATGAGTTGGTGACGTAAGTAGCGGCGCCAGACGACTCGGTCCGAGGCGTAATTTACCAAGCGTATGACGGAAGCTCGCCGGAGGAGGCCCGACAAGGCTTCATGAACCGCAACCCGGGTGTCGTGATCGTCGGCGCTCGTGAAATGGTTCATTCAAACACGATCCAGGTCACATTACGAGGGAAGAAAATTCCGAGCCAGATTTACCACTGGGGATCCATCTTTTATGTCGACCGTTACCGTGAACAAGTAGAATCCTCCTACAACTGCAGAAGAGTCGGACATCGAACCGATGTATGCTACCGACCCAAAGCTGACCTTTGCATCCGATGCGGCTAGGACGATACTGCACCTCGTGATGGGGAACCACTCTCAACCACAGCCGACTGCATCGTGTGCCACGGGGCACACCACACCTGGAGCCGAAACTGCAAACAACGCCTCGTGGTCCAGAAACGACAACTAGTTAAGCCTAACAAGGGTGCGCCGCCGCACCAAGTGGAACATCAGCCGAGATCTAGGCAGCGATCTGCGAGCCGGGCAAGGGACCAAGCAAAGAACCAGGCCGTAGACAGATCCAGCTCCTTCCCGCAGCTGACCGGGGTGGCCGATGGAAAGAAGAGCACAAGCTCAAGCCGAGGCAGAAGCAGTAGCTGACCAAACAAAAAGGTGAGCTGGCCAAATTCGGCCTCTTAACAGATGAGCGTTCGGGAGAAGGAACAGAGAAAAATTCCAAAACAATCTAAAAGAGCGGCACGAGGAAAACGCGAGACTAAAGAAATAGATGGCGGAGCTCCATCAACTTGTAATGGCCTCGAGAGAGCAAGCATCACAACCACAACCAAAAGCTGTGCAGACACCTCCGAGAACACACTCTCCCGCGTGCGAAGCTATAGAAACGGAGAAACGCAACTCAGCTAAAAGACCCCGTCCCCCGCGGAGGAAACGTAAAACAAACGAGCTGCCGAAGCCTCTGAGGGCGATGTACCGCAGCCAGCTAAGGCCACAGGAACCCTCAGGGCTGACCTTAACGCACTCACAAAAAGGCTGGATAACATAGTGATCAACGTAGGCAACCTAGAGGTTAGAGTAGGAAATTTAGAGGCTGATGTAGATGCCTTAACAGGGGAATTTGGAACTTTCAAAACACTAGTAATGACTATGTTCCAGCAAGTGATGAAGAAGCTGACTGCATTGGCGAAAGGCTTACCTTCATTACAGCAAAAAGTGGTTCAAAATTATGTACCTCTCACAAGTAATTGAAGTATGGCAGTGGAATTGCAGAGGCGTCCGACGCAAACGGGGGAATCTGCAAGTTCTAATTCAAGCACAACAACGCGCACCGAACGTTATTGCAATGCAAGAATCTAGTGGGGCGGTAAAATTAATGAGCCATAAGGCATATCTATCGCCAGGGTACCATGCTGGAGTAGTCACGGGCGTGTCCACCGCCGTATTAACACAGCTCAACATCATGGCAATATAACAAACATAGAAACTTCAAAGGAAGACTACGTCATAATTGAGATTGTCCCCCCTCTCCAAAAAAAACGAGGATACGATATTTTTCTACTTAATTTATACAGCACACAAAGATAAGGGCAACGGTATACCGGAGTTACTTATCAAGACTTTGAAACTAGCGACTAAAGTTCAGGCATTAATAGTAGGGGACTTCAACGCACCATGTGCACGCTCGGAATGGGGATACACTAAAGCTAGCCCCAAAGGCGACAGAGTATGGCAGGCAGTCCAAACCATGGGCCTAACTACTATGAACGACCGCCAAGACAACACGAGACTGTAGGGAACAGCGTATGCACAGCCACCTCGCCAGACCTCACCCTGGTCAGGATCATACGAAATGGAAAGTGAACACAGGACACACGCTAAGTAGCGACCATTAGATTATATATCTACCATCTTTGAAACAACAGAGCATAAATCAGTAGAACGTGTTGTCGGGCTAGTTGGTTCAGTACTTCAGACATGGTAGTAGCGCGAAACATACATATACAAGACAGGGTATGGGACGAGCGCAACCACACACAAGACAGGGTACTGGACGAGCGCAATCCACACAAGACAGGGTACGGGACGAGCGCAATCCACACAAGAAAGGGTGCGCTCGTCGCGTACCCTGTTTTGTTTGTGTGTGTTTCATGTAACTACCATGTGTGACATAAATCAGTCTTGAACAAAGTCAAAGCCATGCACTGGGACATGTTCAGAGACTTAAGAAAACCACAGACACAATAATTTAAAACCTCGGGGACTGGGTGGAGTCGCTAAAAAGGGATATTAAACCTACCCCCACTGAAATGGCCATGGAAGAAGAGGGACAAGTCACTGACTTTGGGCAATTGCACATGTGGGAAGCACATTTAAGCTTGCAAAGAAGCGGGAAGAGGAACAAACGCTGCCCTTAAGAAGAGATTAGCGCAATTACCGAGGCGAATTGAGTCCTAAACTGTAGAGTTTCAACACAAT
Source organism: Amblyomma americanum (assembly GCF_052857255.1). Lineage (NCBI taxonomy): Eukaryota > Metazoa > Arthropoda > Arachnida > Ixodida > Ixodidae > Amblyomma > Amblyomma americanum. The sequence continues at coordinate 334,033,520 of NC_135497.1, forward strand.
AAATGGTGACAGATATGTGACCGCATGAATGGCCAGCATTGATACAAGAAAACTTGGCATCTGCTGAGGCACCTTTTTGACCCCACACAGACCAAAACAACTCAACGGGGTCAAGTGATGAGATTAGTGCATCAGTTTAAAGGCACCACAGAGGAATTCTTAACGGAACTACGAGATCGGCACTTAAACACAACCCTAGAATGACCGCTTCCAGGCTATCGCGGGACACCAAATGAGACATTGGACGCCGAAATCACGCAGGCGAAGGTGCGGTTTGCCATGGGGCAACTACGTACCACGTCGGCAGCCGGGCCCGATGGTTTTACTAACAAAGCGCTAAGAAACTTAATTGGAAGCGGTTTCAGTGAGGGTTCTTACTAATCTCATGAGCAGTACTGGAGAGAAGGAATTATCCAACAAGAATGGAAACATGCAAAGATTGCATTCATTCTAAAACCAGGCAAGAAGTTATGTATAGAGAACCTACACCCAATTTCATTGACATCCTGCTTAGGAAAATTATTGGAACATGTAGTTCTCAACCGCCTACAAAAATACGCCGAGGACAATAATTTACTTCAAAACTCCATGCTAGGCTTCAAGGCTGATCTTTCCACACAGGATGTTATGCTGCAACTCAAGGCAGACCCAAAATAGACCCAAAATGTGGCCGAGCAGATAGAGCCAATTAGGCTTGGATTTAAATGAGGCTTTCGATAACGTCACGGACGATGTTATCTTATGGAAGCTCTCGAATATTACCCCAGAATAAAAAACTTTCAATTACAGAAAGTCGTTTTTGAGTAACATAATGGCAGAGCTAGCAGCGGCAGAGATCAAATCACATCCTATATCACTATGAGGTAAAGGAACGTCTCAAGGTTCAGTCCTGTCGGCTTTCCTTTTTAACCTCTCACTAGTTAAAATTCCTCCTAAATTGACAGCCTCCCGGGGCTGCAACACACAATATATGCAGATAATTTCACTTTATGGACCATAACTGGCAGCGATGGTTAGATAGAGGATACCATGCAACAAGCTATAGATATATTAGAAGGCCATGCCGGTAAAGCAGGGCTAACCTGCTCGTCCTCCAATTCCAAATTATATTTAACAAGAAACACGCCAAGAGGCCGTCGAGCCAAAAATTATAAACCCTGCGTCTCCACTTAACACCTGGGTAGAAGGGCTCCCTGTAAAGGAAGTTCAAACCATAAGAACCCTGGGACTCTCCCTTCAGTCAAGCAGGAATAAGAAGGAGACCTGAAAAAGACTCAAGGACAACTGTCAACATGACAGTAAGACTATTAAGGCGAATTGCCAACAAAAAGATGGGAGTGAAGGAGAAAGAACTCTGCAGAGTAGTACAAGCATTTCAACTGAGCAAGCTTGTCTACGCCCTCGCATACCTAAACTTAGCACTGAAATAGCCAAAGTAGAGGCTATAATTAGACACGCATACGAGGATGCATTAAGGCTACCGAACTGTACCTCCACCGAAAGACTCCTGGTCGTAGGGGTACACAACATCCTAGACCAGCTTAAGGAAGCACACTTAACAATGCAACGAGGCCGGCTTTCCAGCACCAAGGCAGGAGGGCCATACTTGATCGCTTAGGACTAGGCATCGAGCTGCCACCACTAGATAACAAGACAGAAATAGCTAAACGCATCGCCCAGGCAATACTAGTCACGCCGGTACCTAAGAATATGCGTGTTGCTCACCACAAGGAGAGTAGGACAAATACACAAAACGTATACAGCCAACGTGAACAACCGGTATATGTAGATGCCGCTGAATACCCACAGAAACAAGCGTTCGCCCAAGCGGCGGTGGACACGCAAGCCCCCCCCCCCCCCCAACCCCCGACTGATAGTCTCCGGTACTACTGAAACGAAATCCCCAGAAACGGCAGAAGAGGCGGCTATCGCCCTTGCTATCATTAACACCAACGCTTATACTGTACTAAGCGACGCAAAATTCGCCATACGGAGTTATGCGACGGGCAAAATTCCTCACGATGCAAAGAACATATTGGGTCAAACAAAAAACTCAGAATTATTGAGTTGATATGGGTCCCGTCTCACTCGGGGAATACTGGTAACGAAGCGGCACACATCAAAGCACGAGTGTTCGTCAGCCTTGTAAGGGATGCGTTAGTTACTGAGAGTTTCTCAAAGGACGGCCAAGCTTCATATCACGACATTGCCGATCATTTGAAACTAGATAGGAGGACCTTCCCTCCCCCAGACAAAAGCTTAGATAAGGAGTAGGAGACCACCTGGAGGCGACTCCAGACGCGATCCTTATTTACTCCTTACTTACTGTCAAAATTATATCCAAAGGGATCCCAGCCTGCTGAAAGGGGAGGAAGATGACGGCGGTCAAGACTCGTCTTTTTCGCCCTCTGATTCCTTGACGGGTGCAATTAAAGTTATTTCATCATCCCTATGATTACGGCCCGGAATGTTAACCATGTGGCGAAATAGCTATTTACGATCACATATTGTGGAACTGTAAAGAGGTGCCGCCCGGAATGTCTAATACAAGTTCCCCCTCTCGAACAATGGGAAGCCATGTTGGTCAGCTCAGAGCTGGGCGTTAAAACTCGGGCCATTGAATGGGCCACTCAGGTCGCTGTAAGCCGTGGACCGATAGCGACCAAGGACGGATCATCTGCGTTTTGCCTTCTGACGAAATAACTGTTTTCCAATCCAACCCAGGCTATTTGGGTCAATCCCCGAGAGGTGCAGTTCTGAGAGGCTGACTACCCACTTTAGAGATCTTTCCGAGCGCTCGAGGCCATGAAGATTGCACACGCAACCTCAACATGCGCTTGTGTTAGTCGTTTTCATTTATGTGCCGCTTCTCGCCATACCAGTCGTCGCGAAACGAAATCTGAAGATGTTGTTAGCACACAATATGTCACAATGAAAATAATCACTTATATCACATTATCGAGAACACAACTTTTTTTCTTTACTTCTCAGATAATCCACGTTTCTTATTTCTTAGCACCGTGCACTAAAAGAACTGTGTGTCAATCTCGGCACCACGTCTGCTGATTACACGACATCTCTAGCAACCTGCAGTAAAGGAACACCAGTGTTCTCCCAACGACTTCGGTGGCAGACGTCCCATAGGAGCAGAGCTGCACGCTACTGAAGAAGCAGTCCTGTGCATTCAATGGCAGAGAGCTCGGCGATGAACCACTTTATACACCCTAAAGTAACTCTACGAAATCTGTCTAGCATGTTGAGGAATCCTCATCATTAGCCGGCCTCCTGAACGTCGGATATTTGCATAATTTGGCCAGCATCGCAGGCCACTGTGTACTATTCTAATCGATTCCACACCCTGTGGCATTTTGAGTACCGAAAATGAAGACGAATCGGTCCCAAGACGTCTTCAGTATGGGACTTACCGGGTAATTTAGTTTGCAAAATCTACAAAACCACTAATCACAAAGATTTGGGCTTGTGAACAAAGGAATGGCCTCTAGGTCTTACCATCTCATAATGATACATATCTGCATTCCACAGACCCACACCTAAAATTCGGGCTTCCGTTCCGACGACTTCATCGGCATCTCAGATATCTCCACTATCGACTCCGTTTGAATGGTGCATTCAAGGACAGCTATCGGTATCGCCTCAGGCAAACGAACAGCTGGCACTCAGACAACTGAGACTATGTTGAAAGTGTGCGGCATATTCCGTTAGGATGCCCAGCTTATAATAATGTAGCGGACATACTACGAGTTCAAACTGGATACCCTCAAACAAATGATGGGAACGATGAGTTTTAATGGCGCAAGGGCAAGCCAGACAGCGCCATGACACAAGATGTTTTTAATCTACTCAAGAAAGGGGGGGGGGGTCATAGGTTCATTTTAGAAGCAGTTCACCCCAGAGAAGCCGAGCACCAGGCCAGGAGAAAGCTTGTACCCGCTGTCACACCGGTGGGTACCCGGCTTCACTGGGGGTCGAACCCCGCAGCACACACATACGAGGCTTATACTCAATCCCACTCGGCCACCACTGCGCTTATTGCACAAATGTGACTGGCAATGAAATGTACTTTAGGTCCTTCGTCCTGCCCTTCGCCACAGCGCCGTGCTTCGAACATGACCTTTTGTCTGCCTACCTGCGGGACATTACACATATAGTGGAGAAACTTTAAATCTTTTTGTAGTCCCCTTTGAAATGCCTTCATCTCTATTCTGTGTCATCTTTTTCTTTATACCGCTTTTTAAAACTATTTTACTGTCATTACTGTCCCTGGGTGCACGGACACCCATCCAAACGCATACGCATACCCACACACGCACACGCGCGTATGGCACTACCCGGAAAGCTGTACGGAGAAAGGTCGCATCAAAATTTTCATACGAATTCTGGGAAGGCACAAAATTAGAGGTGAATTCGTCGTCGGTTTGAGTCCCTGTCGCAAGCTAGCCTCCAAGTTAACTAGCAGATGTACTGAGCTATATGCTACAAGAAATCCCACCACCCGTAACACTGTACGACAAATGGTTGCGTCACTATTTTCGTACGAATTTCGGGAAAGCTGGAGCCAGACGCAAGTCGGCCAGGGGTGATATCTATAGAAGAACGACATGTATAGGATTGTCTGCAGCGGCAGTACTCGTCTTTCTATGTGCGCCCTGAGGCCGCTTTATGACACCATTTTTCTTGCCATTGATTGGATTTTCTGTATCATTTTTAATGATTTTAGTGCTTTTCAGGTCGTACTGATGGCCTTAACTGCTAAAGCGAGCAATGCATGGTGGAACTTACATGATTCTGAGCCTGACCGCAGTTAGGTCATCACGTTATAAAGCTGTACTCAAGCACTGCCTAGTATGCACGCAACAAGCCCATGCTGTCACATGGAAATGTGGCATATTAAAAAAACAATAAGTACCTTTACTAAGCAAGCTCAATGAGTCGTTTCTGATAGGAAAGCTAACGGGGGTGTATTGAATATTTCCTGTTTTGTATAATTGTTTTAGTTATGCACAAGCGTGTCCACATAGAAGTATCATCATTAGTTTTTCACTTTATATGATTGAAAAGAAATTGTGTAGCACAAGAGATGGCAACAGCACGCATGTGTCATAAAAATTTTCGAAGCTTGCTGGCAGGCTAAGAAGAAATAAATGTACCCTTATACTAAATCTTTTGGCAATTAATGTTGTCTGACCAAAAATAAAAAAGAAACAAATTCCAACAATTTGTCAGGCGTACCTGAGGCGTACCCTTGGAGGCGTCCTTGGGTAGTGGGCGGTTCTACGTGCTCAGTGTATTTATTTCGTAAAATTTCTTTGTCGTAAACCTGTGGAAAATCACTTGGAACATAAAAATGGAATATAAACCGCTCCAGTGGCGGTCGCCAATTCTAATCCTTCCCCCTCCATCCTCTATCTCTGCCCCCTCCCCCCTCCCTTCCCCCCGCACCCGAGTCCCTCTAACCTCAGCTCCTGATTGCACCGTATATTGTTTGAAATAGCTGTTGTGTGGTAAAAAACCTAGCGATGCCACAAACGTTGGCTACCAAAGGTAGTTAATCGACTTGTGCCAGAAGACCTCCTAAGCAGAACACGATAGCTTTCTAAGGGAGTAGCCCCTCGCAAAGAATTGAAGCATTGGTTGACAAGTTAGCAGCAAAGGACGCATTGAATTCTGCCGATATGACGTTCCCAGGCAGGACGGTCGCAATATGCGCTCAAGATATTTACTAAACACCGCTCACGCCATGTATGCAGATGACATTGCGATAGGTCAAGTTCATGATGGAGTAAGATCATTTGGGCGAGCAAGTTTGTGTGGGGAAGCACGATCTTGACCAGCTGCTGGCTCTGCATCTTGGCGTGCCGCCAAGTTCACCCGCCCAATATCCGGCCTTGGCCTATCTATGCTTAGCAGATAGTGGCAGTCGCACAGGTGAGTGCGCTTTGCAGATGGTCAAGGAAGTCTATACTCCGTTTCATACATCATGTGCAACGCTGTGAAAGGTATGGAAGTAGTCCGGACGGGAAAATAAAGGGAGGCGTGTTACTCCGCGCTTGCTCTGTGCCAGAGTGGTCGAAGACACGAGAGAGGTACAGCGTGACGTCAGCAGTAAGTGTCCATTTGATCAAGTTCATGAGAAATGTGTCATGTCGCAAGCCTGCAGACAAAGGATTCACTATGTTTTGCTCACCACAAGGAACGCACTACTCTCTGGTAGCGGAACGGGCAGCGCAAACAAGTGCGCTAGCTTTGATAGTGTTGCACCTAATGCATGAAACGAAGTATAGTGCGGCATCCCAGAAAGAGAGCATCAAGGGCTGAGGAGAAGTTGTCCAATCTCAAGGCGCTGTGCTTTTGACGCCTCCTTAAGAGGGGAGGCGTATTGTTGCAGTGTCGTGATCACTACTTCCGGAATCAAAGCCCAGGTTGCATGTAGATCCGGCCCATAAGTACGGCGCACCACAAGTATGTCGAATTGCAAACGTGGCTGAAATGAGCTAAACGAGCAGAACAAGAAACGTGTTCGCGAAGGCATCCCGCACATGCCAGCCACGGCGATTGCAAGAAAAGTAACCACAGTACAATGCGGCGTGATAAAGTCCCTGTGTACTAAAACCTGAATCGCCAAGAGCATGCCAATGAAAAAACAATAAGCAGCCATAACTCGAGAGGGAGTACTGGCGGGTAGAAGTGGGCATATGACCTCAAAATTCTGGGCCCCACCTCAACCTCCAAAAGAATTCGCCGACCTCACTTAACCTCAACCTCATCAGTTGAGGTTGAGGTCTCCTTAGACGATCTCACCTCACTTTTCGTGATGCCACTGCTGACCTCACTAAACCTCACCTCAACCTCAAATTGTGAGGTTGAGGTCGGCTGCTGAACCTAAGAGAGCAAACGAAAAAAAAAACGATTAAGAAGTTTTTCAGTCAAAACTATTCTGAGAATAATCTGAGACAGGGAAGCCAAAAATGATGATGGTACTGTTTAATAAGGTGTGTACAGACACTATTCATGTACACGCAATAGGATAAGCTTATAATCTGGGGTGAACCCTCAGAGAGAATATGGCCTGCAGGCAGGCGTGTCCCATACGCGGTTATCACCAGTACATCGGTGAGTACTTTATACGTGTCAGTATTTGGCAACCTGCTTCGGGTATACTTGTTCATATTGGAATCCTCTCGATAATTCAGCCACGAACCGACAATTGACAAACACAGCCTTTCTACACCATCTACCAGAAATTCGGAGGAGGGGGTAGGTATTCACCATACCCTTTTCAGGGTTGAGAATAGTTACCCAACATAAAGAAACTGGTCGCTGATGTACTTTAAATGCGACGGTTATGCAGACGCTTATGAGTATATTCGATTTTCTAGCTCTATCCGGCATAGCGAGAATGCTCTTTCAGTACTCTATGTTTCCTTCGAAAACACTTAACAAGCTGCGACTGTAGTGCACCAACAGCGGCACGTTATATTTATGTCTGTGTAAAGGCGAGCGGCTTCTTTATTAATTCGAGAGCATTAGATAACTCACTTTCAAGGTCATATTCTCAGTAAAGTGTCTGTCAGAAACGGCGCCATGCGACGTCACGAGCCGACGAGTTACGCGGCGAAGATAATGACGTCACATAATTAATGCTAAATAATTTACTTAGATAACGTAATACTAATTAGTATATTTAGTGATGGCATCAAGCGATTGTGACGTTATACCAGGTCATGTGCCAGCGATGTAATGTGCCATCAAACCTATGCACGTGACGACGCTGTAATATGACGTCATATCTGCTCACGTGACAACGATGTAATTTCTCGTCATACCAGGCCCCCCATCCACCACCTTTCCACCCTCATTGCTAGATTCATATGGATCCCACGTTACTACACATGCGCGCATCACGCATTACAAAGAGTGCCCACAACCCTGTCCACATTAATGACATTCGGATTGTCCAGCAGGTAAACGCGCCAGTTTTCGTGTATGACATACTGCAACGATGATGCAAAGACACATGCCTTTGACTCTCGAGATGATGGCGATGATGATGATGCTAACAGTGTACCCTTATGAGCCCGGGGAAGTCTGACATAATGCTAGCAAATTAAAAGTTGCCAGAATATTGATTAAATATTGTACATTACCCAGCAACCGGAGACAATTATTGTGCGGGAAAATAGGAATACCTGCCGCTAATAATTAAGGATGATGATGCTGAAGCTCCGGGGTGGTCAAGGCCCTCCCCCGTTTCTGCCACTTCCCTCGAGGTGGCGATGGTAATGGTTTTGAAAATCCTGGGAATTCTCCGATGACTCGGTGAACCCGCGGCGTTTTGAAAGAAGGGGCTAGATTACGTCTTCGAACACTGGTTTGGTTTAGTTTATAGGGGTTTAACGTCCCAAAGCGACTCAGGCTATGAGAGACGCCGTAGTGAAGGTCTCCGGAAATTTTGACCACCTGTGGCTCTTTAACGTGCACTGACACCACACAGTACACGGGCCTCTAGAATTTCGCCTCCATCGAAATTCGACCGCCGCGGCCGGGATCGACCCCGCGTCTTTCGGGCCAGCAGCCGAGAGCCGTAACCACTCAGCCACCGCGGCGGCTCTTCGAACACTGTGCCAACTACTAAAATCACACGGGTCAAAACAACTGGCCTTGAGTGGGCAGCGGGAACCGCTCTCTCTGTCAAGAGCACCATGGCTCTCCACTCAAATTTCCCCGCAGCGAAACCTTCTCGAAAGTAACACTCCTTCCGGGAAGACCAGAGGGGTGCGTCTTCGTGTTGACTCGGGCTGAACGGACATTACAGCGCAGCATTGACAGCTAAGAGGGAACTGTGGCATCCGGTTGTCCAAACAGGGGAAACCGAACACCAAGCGTCATTGCATGAACACTGCGGTGATGCGCTGCAACTCCGCTTCGGAAGCGGCATCTCGTCGGAGTAAGACGTGGCAACTGCAAAAAGCCTCGACCTCAAAATTTCGACCTCACTGAATGACGACCTCACTCAACCTCAAACTCACGAGTGAGGTTGAGGTCTGACTTGCGGACCTCACTCACAAAATTTCGCGCCATCGCCGACCTCACCTCAGCACCACCTCACGACGTGAGGCTGAGATCATTTTGAGGTTGATGTCACCTCATGACGTTGCGCACCTCTACTGGCGAGTGACCTAAAGCACTGCCGCGTTTCCTGGTGGGGACGGGATGGAATGTGGGGTGCGAACGACGGTTGTCCGTACGGACGGAGTGGGCAAGGCGTAGGGCTCCTTACGCTTGTCTCTAAGAAGATGAGTCTTGAACACTCCCACTTCGGGAGTCTGTAATTATACTGAACCCCACCAGAAATGCAAGCATAGGGCATAGTTGGATACGATTCCAAGGTTCGTAAAAGCACCGGTGTCTGATTGCACAACCGGTTGGTTATAAAACATGGCCGAGATGTAGCAAACATGTTTGGTAGCATAGACAATACACGTGAATCCAGTCATTGAAAGACACTGGTGACGAGCACTAATTGACGGTGGTGGAGTCAATCGATTCGGAAGCTAGATGTTAGTGGTATTGGTGGACCTTGATGACCTCTCCCAAAAGACGAGCAATTTGTTCATCAACTACTGCCACGTCTGCATGAGCAGCTGCCGGCGTATTAAGGTATGGTAGCGCCTGCTGCTAGCCGCGCTAATCATTTCGGTCGTCATGGTACAGCAGCCATGAAGGATATAATCCACCAAACACGATATGTAAAGTTCTAATACCAGATTTGTGCACACGCTATAAACCAATAATCACTAAAATAGGTTGAAGTATTGGCTAAAACGTACAAACTTTAAAACTTTGCCAAATGAACCTCCTGGTAACGTACTTGGTAAAACTTTAAGATGAAGAGGTATTCACAGCATGTAAAGAGCATAAAACAGTTTATGGGGGTAGTAGTTGAGAACGGGCAAGTTAAAGTTACTGTCGCTACACGCCGTGTTGTATTAAGCCCTTCGATGTCTTGTGCACGACGAACAGACTAAAGGGTGTACAGGCTTTCAGGTCTTGGACGTCATCTTTGTTACTAAATATTATTACAAAGTATCTAAAGATACGTCCAACGTTCCCAGTTGGTTCTCAATGAACGTATGGCGGACGTCCTTGTTGGGTCATGGCTAAATTGTAGTCCAGAATATCCACGTCATGTTTCTTCTACGCACTCTTTTCCCCACGTAGGGTATAAAAGTTACACACCACATTCGCGACTTTCAAGGAACGCCAAAGATTAGCCCACCAGTTTTGTACGTCTTCAGCTGTACCTAGCTCTGTCGATGCGGGCACTGCGGAACATCAAGTTCGTTATCTCGTTAGGCGACGCTTCCGCATACAGCTATGCAAAATCCGCGATCGTAAACAGACGATTTTAGGCAACCTTAAATGGCCAGGCGGCGCCACTGGAGCACAGCGTTCAACGCGCTATCAACACCGGCGCCGAGTAGCCTTGAGGCTGCAGTCGGGCAGTTGAGCAAGGCATTTTATAAGGCAGTGGTGACCGTTTTTCACGGTTTTAAAGCCTTCGAGGGCCCTTTCGGCTATTTTCCGCCAGCGATATTGCCTCGAGGAGGGCGCCTGTTTAAAAACGGCCACGTATAAAGCGTGAAAGAGGAGAGTGGCAAGAACCTCATGGCGAGGCGCCTGAGCATGCGTGCGCCGTTACGCTTACCAAAGTAACCAGTTAGTTACGCTTACCTTTACGCACACTTTGTCTGCAGACTCAACCTAACGAGATAGAAAGCATACCAGTTGCCTATCGTTGTCTTTTCAGCCCCAACATATATGTTTCCTTGTGATCTCGCCCTGTAATGTCACACCATGCTTTAAATTTTAGTTTGCCTTTTGCAGCTTTTGACAACGCCACGAAACTCAGAGGCAGGCAAGTGCAGCTGCCGCCACGACTGTTTTCCCCATTAAAATTACTGCTCGGGTTTAACGAGATTCGTTGATGTTCCCGAGCAGCTAGGCACCTTGAATCAGCGTGGATCAAGTGTGGGGAAGCCAGTGGACAAGCAAGCGCTCAAAGATAAACGTTAATCAGGGAGCTATTGAAGGCACTTGCGTTAACGAACGAATTCGCTACCGTGTATCGCGAGACACTCTAGAATTCCACCAGCTGTGACAATGCCACGTGCCGAATCTGTGCTGCATTTTCTTTTTGCATGACTTCGCCTATTTATGTGGTGCTTATGTTTGGCTTTTTATCAAACCTAAGTAGTCCCTGACCACTCGCTGAATATACATACATCTTTATTTCCAGACGACAACTGGATGGTCTCTTGGGCTAAAAGCTACACAAAAGCTTGAGGAGGCCCAAGAGACCATTACAAGGCAGCAGCGTAAAGAATAGAAACATAATAGATGAATAGTACATAGGTAGACAGTAATAGGGAAATAATAAAACAGTTACTGTGACAGGTAATAATGATGTCAATCACATAAAGCTACCAGTAATGAACTGAAACCAAAATAAAACAACTGAAAAGCACATACGCGGAAACAACAAACAAAAATTAATGGATCACAACTGCACAAAACAGGAATGTAATTGTTTTTTGTTCAAGCCCACTGTGTGTCTATTTTTGTTTAGTATTGTAGGGAGGTTATGGGTAAGTGACTGATATTTATAAAATGTACGAAAATGAGGAACTGCCCACGCATCAACATTTCTTGTTTGCACGCTAATATTTCGTCGCTGTAAGGATGCCAAGGACTTTAGAAGGTTAGTAACTTCAGGGGAGGAAAAGTAGATTGACTGTAATAGGCGAAATTCATACAACTTGTCTACACTTATGATATTGAATGATTCAAATGCACCCTTTGTAGTTTCCATGGGCTCAATATTTGCTATGTAACGGATGATTTTTTTCTGTAAAACCAGGAGTTCATTTAAATTGGTTTTTGTGGTTGTGCACCAAACTAGACTGCAGTATCTTAAATGAGAGTTAAACAAAGCATGATACACTTGAAGTTTTATCTTGGGTGGAAGTACAGTACGACAGCGCGATATAACTCCTGTAATCGAGGAAAGTTTTTTACGAAGGTGATCAATGTGAGCATCCCAGGTTAGATGTGAGGAAAAATGTACACCTAATATTTTATGGTTGTCAACGATTTCAATTTCTTGGTGCTCATAGTTTATAGTGTGATTTATTTCAACTAATTTGTTTTTAGCGCGGAATATAATAGCTTTAGTTTTAGTGCAATTGATTTGAAGTCTGTTTAACTTGGACCATGTGGATAGCTTAGCTAAAAATTCATTACATTGCATGATTAAACCATCAGCATTTGGGCCAGAAATAAGAATGGTACTATCATCAGCATATATCATTAGTTTTACTGTATTATCAATATTCACCAAGTCATTAACGTATGTATTGAACAACAGCGGACCTAACACACTTCCCTGGGGTACGCCACTCTTTATCAGAAAAAGGGATGAGCTGCAATTTTTGACAAACACTCTCTGAAACCTGTTGCTGAGGTAGCATTTCAGCAAAGCTAGACACGTGCCGCGGATCCCGTAAGCTTGTATTTTGGATAGAAGAATGTTATGGTCCAGACAGTCAAAAGCCTTGCTGAAATCTATAAAAACAGCCAACGAGAACAAATTACTTTCTATGTTTCGTAAAATATTTTCTTTTAATGTTATTAAAGCAGTTTCCGTCGATCTGTCCTTCCTAAAACCGAACTGTGCATTTGTTATTATGTTTTCCTTGTTAAAGAAGTTAGTTATACGAGCAAAAATGATTTTTTCTAGTGCCTTAGAAAATACAGGGAGGACTGAAATTGGGCGATAGTTTGTTGCCAAGTTTGGGTCGCCGCCCTTGAAGATTACAGAAACCCTGGCACATTTCATTTTTTCAGAAAAGACGCCCGAATCCAGTATTAAATTAAATATGTAAGCAAGTACGGATGTAAGTAAGGTCAATACATACTTTATCGGCATGATTTGAATGTTTTCAATATCAAGCGCCTTACTGTTTCGGAGCAACATGAAAGTGTTATAAATCTCCTGCTCATCAGTAGGCTGAAGGTATATTGTTTTCATTGTACTAGTGGAGTTGTATCTGGAGGATAGTCACAAGGATTTGCAATACTCACAAAATGATTGTTAAGGTAATCCGCAAGCGCTTTACCGCTCAATTCACCACCTTCATGTGTTAAAACATCCGGAAGGGAACTTTTACTTTTACGACCCAAAACAGTGTTTATTGCTTTCCATGCAGCATCCGGGCGTTGTCGAGCGCAGTCTGCAAATAACTGCTCATAGTATAAAGATTTGGCTCTCCGAAGCTCAGCGTTTAGCTTATTCCGCAATATTTTAAACTCCTTTAGAGTTTCTTTTGAACGTGCACGCAAGAAGGAATGAAAGTGACGATTTTTATTTTTGATCATTTGTAAGTGTTCTCGAGTGACCCATGGTTTTTTAATCTTTTTTGTTGGCACGATAGTTTGCAAAGGGAAATGTTTAGCATAGATGCACACAAAACGATTTATGAATTCGTTATACGCGTCATTCGCATCCACATTTTTTAGCACGGCAGACCAATCTTGGTTCATGATTTCATTCTTGAACGAGATTAGCTTTCCTTCGGTAATGCGCTGAACAAAAAATGTTTCCCTTTTCACATTCCTGTCCAGTGAATCAATGCGATATGTTAAGAAAGTAGGACAGTGATCACTAACGTCGCAGGCAACTGTGCCTGCATGACCTCTATTCCCCTCAGCGTACCTGCTTGCGAAACCATGCACAACTAAAGTTAACTATAAAAGGGATGCGGGACGCTGAGTTACAAGAAAGATAACATACCAACTTATGCATCGTTGCCTAATGCCCAGTTGTTATCGCCTCCTTCCTGGCTTTAGAAGAGAACAATGCTTTTCGTAGACAGAAGACAAAGAGAGGAATTCCCATCGCGCCACGCGCTAAGCCGTTGTGAGGGTGTTAGGCTCCCTTCATAGCTGTGCTCAAACACAAGGCAAGAGAAAATGTTGCTCACCAAGAAAGGGAGGCATAGTCCCAATCCACATCTGTCGCCGGCACCTTCGTTGAAATCGGGGCCTCATCGTCGGTTTTTATGACCGCTCACCCCCCGCACCCCAGCACTGGTTACTGCACCCTTGTATTTTATAACGTTAAGCAAAGCGCATTCTCTAGCTTGAGCGTGCGCGACTGCGAGTGTAGCGGCACAAACACAACGGAGGTATACACCCTTGCATCGAGTCACATGACACTCCAACTGGTGTAAGTACTTCGCTCAAAGCCACCCGTTGCTGACAGTCGCGTTCGCACAACGGTAAACGAGCGGTGAATTTTTCCCACGGTCGCGACGGGAAGAGGTCTATTGTCGCCTGGGTCTCCTTCACGACTGTGGCGTGATGCTGTGGCAGTCTGTTGCGCAGCTGCACTGGAGCTTTTCCTTCTTCCACTTGAGGTCCGTAGCAGTCGAAGCGGTAGAGGAGCCCAACGAGACCAAATACGATGAGTCAGTTTATTCCAGCTTGATGCAAAAGCCCAATTTCAAAGCGAACGGAGGCAACAATTAATATCCTGAGCACTACTTGGCCGCCTCAGCGTCTATATTCGTGCCAACTAGGTGTCGATACGAGTAGCGGCAAACTGAATTGCAGGTTGCCGATGTCGACGACGTCGTTAAGCACATCCCAGCGCTCCCACAAATGCCGCGAACCGGTGCTTGCGCACCCGGTCATGCGTAGCGACCACAAATGTCACTCGTACATCGATGGGAAGCGACTGCGGCATGCGACACGACGTGCGCCAATCGAAAAGTGGATTCGTTCGGTGCCTCGTGATCTATCAGCTTGATCTGCTCGCAGTTTGAGCGAGCTATCACCAGCATTGGCGCCGCCATCGATGCTGCACCAACTTCGGAAGCGCAGCCGTATGTATCGAAATGGAACGGCGGTTGTGGTTTCCTGCGTCCTGAACTGTTTTTCACATAGTGCTAAAGGTTTCAATCACGTCGCGAGTGGCAGCAGCCTGGCTCAAGGCCTGTGCAGACACTTGTGTAGAGTCTTAATGGTCGTCGGTGGTGTGCTTGTGCGCATGTGTGACGGTTGTTTATGCAAGGGAGATTTCGTTTTAATAAACACAGTTTTTATTTGACTGAATGCGATGACGGCGGTATGGATGGCGCATTGCACAGTGGTATAGCACAGAGCGGCGCACTTTTAACTGCTGTTAAAAAACCAGCTGGTACGTGACGCCTGCGTAAGGCGTGGTGTGGACACGAAGCTGCCAAGTTCCTGCCTGAAAAGACGCCGATGTCTGGCAGCAGTGTCGTTCGGTGCACGTTAGATCACAATCACAACTACGGTGCCAAGTTGTCACCTCCATTGGAGCACCCCTAACCACAACGGTACGCCAGCACCATCCCTTCCCCGAGTCCTGCGGCGCCGAGCGGATGCAGTTCACCCGCGCGCCGACTGATGGCGGCACTATGCGTGGGGAACAGCATGGGCGCACAGCTTGACAAATTCTAACTACGTCATCCGTTCTAGCCGTCCGTCATTAACTCCACTGACTGTTCAGCTTCTGACGAGCCTTTGAAGTCTACTTCGCGCTGATTATTATGTTTAATGCCTCCATATTAGGTTGTGCAGTGCGGCTGGGACTGCCGCGTCTAAAGCTTGACTTCGTTCCCTTAATCCTCCCCTTTCCTTTCTCCACCGCTGACGACAACGTTGCCTTAACACTGTTTTCCGTTCTTTTGTGAACTTGCTTGAAAAAGCTAGCAGTTCGTACCGTTTAATATCTCCATACATTTTGATCTTTAACGCCAAAATTATGGGAGAACGGAGTGAAGAAATAATACCTGCTGCACTATGCGAGCTAATGCACCAACATTGAAAAAGCCGGTGTAAATCCGTTATTCCTGAGTCCTCCTGATCTCCTGGATACGGCTGGGAGATCAGGAGGACCAGGGAGCACATACGGGAATAATAGCTTTTGCAGACGATCCTCCGGCGTCTGACAACCCAGACGTCGCGCACGACCCCCCAGAGCTACGGCGAAGCACACGACAACGTCTCCAGCTCTGCCGCTACCCACTTCTGGAGAGACTTTAAACTAATTGTTTATGAAAAGAAAGATGTAGCAGAGCTGAGTCACTCTGACGTCACCCTGACAGTACCCTAGCATCATGACCTATTACGTCACGCTACTGTCTCTTCAGCCATGCATTCTTTGCTGGGAAACCGCGACAAAGTATCTGCGAGAAATAGTTCTTTGCCCGGTTTGTAGATAAATAGGATAGCGCTGCAGGGTCAGTCTCATGCATTGCAATCGAAGAGGACACTCATGCAACTGTTTCTTGAATATCGGCACCAAAGGGCGGTGATCGGTCCCAACGGTTACTACTGGCTGACCATAAACGTAATCGTGGAATTTTGTGCAACCGTGCACAATAGCGAGAGTCTCTTTTTCAATTTGCGCATACCGCTGTTGTGCGCCTTCGAGCGACCGAGACGAAAAAGCGACAGGGCGGCCTTCTTGAATAAGAACCGCGCCAACTCCCAATTGGCTGGCATCGACTGAGAGGATGATAGATTTACTTGGGTTGAAGTACGATAGCACAGGTGCTTCTACCAAGAACTGCCGCAACCTCTTAAAACTTCTTTCCTGCTCTTCGGTCCACACCCATGCAATATTTCTGCGCAGCAATGTTCGGGGTGGGGCAGTCGCATCCGACATGCTGGGAATGAACCGCTATAACAAAATTAATCATGCGAAGAAATACTTGTAGCTCCTTACAGTTCTTGGGCGCTGGCATTTGTCGTACATCTTGAACTCTTTGGGGGTCTACTCGCAGGCCTTCTGCAGTGAAGATGTGGCCCAGGTAACGCACTTGGGGCTGCAAAAACGCGAATTTCTTCAGGTTCAGCCTAAGATTTTTCTTGTGACAGCGTGTCAACAGGAGTGTCAAGTGGTAGTCATGTTCCTCTTTAGTTCTTCCCCAGAGCAATATGTCGTCCATAACTACCGCCTCGCATGGTAACCCTTCTAACAAGCCGTGCATTGCTGCTTGGAAAATCTCTGAAGCAGAGGCGATTCCGAACGGCATGCGAAGAAACCGGTAGCGGCCGTATGGCGTGCTCATTCTTAAGAGTTTTGAGCTTGCCTTGTACAATTTAATTTGCCAAAATCCTGATGCGGCATCTAAAGTAGAAAAAAAAACACAGCCCCGGAAAGTCGCGGAACTACGTCCTCTATTCTCGGCATCGCATAGTCTTCTCGCAAAAGCGACTTGTTTAGCTCTGTTGGATCGAGACAAATGCGTACTTTATCCTTTTTCACTACTGTGATCATGGGACTAGACCAGTCAGTAGGCTGTTACCTTTTTTATGACGGCTTGCTCTTCCATGCGCTGTAATTCCGCTTTCACCTTGTCTTGAAGGGCTACCGGAATTCTTCTAGCTGGCACGACGACACCCGCGGCACCAGTCTCCAGCTTCATGTTGTACTCAAAGTCTTTTAGCTGGCAGAGCCCTTTGAAGACTTCTGCAAAAGGCTGTGCTTGTGGGTAGAGTTTGTCATGATGAATGCTCTGCAAGCGGCTGATAAACCCCAAACGTTGGGCTGCTGTACCACTCAGTGTTACCGGCACGTCCTGGTCCACATTGAAAAACGTTGCTTCGTGATCTTTGTCGTTTGCAGTAAGCAACAGCCGTTTTTTCCCACGGGAAGTGGTTTTGTGCCCAAGAAATGCCGTAAGTGGGGCCAGGCAGGTCAGTTCTGGCTTATCTGGTAGCTTTCTAATGTCCTTACTTGAAATCACGCAGCAGTTTGCCCCCGTGTCTAATTTGCACTCCATTGGTGTGCCTTCAATGTCCACAATCGCACTCCAGTTGTCTGCCGTCAGGGTGTGCACTGTCAAAGTTTCAAGAAGTAATCCTCGTCCTCTTCTACCTGCAGCTCCCGCAAATCTTTTCTTCTCTGAATCGCGCCGCGTGAATGCGGCAACGACTTGGAGACTTGTGCGAAGTGGTTGCGCCTGCCGCATTTCTTGCAAGTCTTACCATTCGCGGGACATATTCCGCTGCGGTGCGTCTGATAACCACATCTATTGCAGACGTCTTTTTTAGCAGCTACTGCACAAACTGTCGTTTCATGGGTCGTTCCTGCCGCTTCGTTTATCTCGCGGAACTGTTCTTTCCCTTGTTCTAGGGCTCGGCAGATTTCAACCATCTTCTGATTGGACGGGTTCTCAGCGACCAACTTTTGCTGCAAGTTTCCGTCTCGAATGCTCAAAATAATGCGGCTACGCAGCATACGGTCTTCTAGCTCTCCGAATTCGCAGTTGTTTTGCCAGTATTCGTAGTTCTGTGAGCCATTCACCGAAGCTTCGCCTTCCTTTTGGTTTCTTGAGCCGACGCGGAATTCGTGAAAGGTTAGGTTGGTTTCGGGCTTATAGAAATCCTCAAACTTTTTTAGCAGGACGCCGACGTCGTTTTTGTCTTCTCCTGCTTCAAACTTGAACGTGCTGTACGCCTTATTGCTTCTTCACCAACCCTCACTCTCAGTGTGGCTGCCTGCACTTCTTTGTTCTGCTTGTTCAGCTGGGTAGCAATAGAAAACAACGTGAACTCACTCTTCCACGTTTGCTATCCTAGCCAAGTGTTGCCTGATGTGTCCAAGGGCTTCGGTGGCGGAAGAAGGGTCGCTGGAAGGGACGCTGGCGTTGACATGCAGACTAGGGACTGCTGCCACCATGTGTGCAGGCCTGCAGTCAGTGAAGAACATCCTTTACTGCCGATAGGAAAGGGGTTTGTAAAGATACAGGAGAGTGACGTAATAGGTCACGATGCTAGGGTACTGTCAGGGTGACGTCAGAGTGACTCAGCTCTGCTACAAATTCCGCAAATTCGGGACAGTGGACAACCGAACTAGTCTACTTTCTCACTTTCTCAAGTTATTACTTTCTCATAAGAGGTCCCCTCTACAGTCTCGGGACCTCTTGCTGTATTGCTCCTTCAATTCAACTTTTGTGTCATATATGTTTTTATGAATAAATAAACGAAAGCGCGAGTTTTGTAATACCAACCAGGAGGGCTGTATTGTTGAGAGAAGTAGCCCAAAATGTAGTTGTTCTGGCTCAGACAGATGTGCGCATTGCATTTGAACTGAGAGGAGTCATGTTTTTCTGGCGCCACGTTGCAATAGTAATTATGTTATTCGGAGCAGTTTGTTCCCGTCTACTTCACTCCTCCTTTTCCACATACTGCGGAAAAAAACCAAGACCACTCTTTGTGTCACTGTTTCCTCCCTAATGACTGCGGCGGTCATTGTTTGTATTAGGCGACTGAGCTTTCTTTATAGTAGGATACTATAAAAAAACAGCAGTTTGCAACAATGGGCCACGGTCCACGGCGTCCTGTATTCCGCTGACCAATGACAAAAGGAAACAAAATCAGCTTTTTAATGTTTTATTGTATCAAACAATCCTTAGGCATTAAATTACTTGAGCTATGATTTCGTCTTATGAGTCTGCTTTTTATCACAGAGGAATTCTGGCTGTCGGTCCGGTATGTGGGAGAACTTCAGTTGTATCTGACTACGGAGCGCACGTTGCATTCCAAGTGGTCACCTGTGTTGTCAATCTGGAAGCTATTAGACTTGTTTTAGTATTTGCTGTGCTAGCTATGTGAGCCTTTTTTTCTGGCGAAACAAGTTTCATATGCAAATTGAACCAGTGAGAGCTTGTAGTATTCATTGTCTGTTGCGAAAAACGGAATGTTTTTCGATACAGAAATTTCACAGCAATCTCTCAGACGTGGACTCAGAGTCACGAATTCACTCTAAATCAAAAATCCACGCGTTATTTGCCTAAAAACGTGCGATTCAGTAGTCTTGTAACGCAACAGGGAATCTTCAAAGGCGCAACGATCTAAATGTCTTTTTGGCCCCAGATTTCTCCCGGTAAAAGTTCCTGCGAAAAGTGAAAGGAGTCTTTGAAGGCTGACTTGCAGTAGTATACCTGTGCCCTTGCCTCGCAGGGATGCCAGGTGTTTGTATTTAGACGCGCTGCCTGCTGGCAACACGTTGGCGGCAACGTTTACTCAGAAGCTGCGTATACAAACGACGACGCGGCATGTATTGGTGTAATATAGAGACTGGATCGGTACTATACGCAGAGAAGAACGCACAGGTCACTCGCCAACTCTCAAACGGATATTTATTGGAGGAAGAACACCGTAAAAGGAGAAGTCATCCTTGACACACGAACAAAACATAAACCAACAAAGAAACGAGACCTTGCACGAGGCAACCATAAAGGCAATCGCATTATCATGCAAGTTCAAAGAAGGAATGCTTACACACTTCCCATCGCGCCTTTTTGTGTGGACAGTTTCAGGGTCTCACTTTTGGAATCTGATCAGCAAGCTTGAAAGGAATACCATTTTTTCCAAACTCGCGATGACAGAGAAACGTTTTGCTATGGGGAGCCAAGTGCACATTCGTGTTCGACCGCATTGAATTTCTGTTTTCTCTTAGGCGTGTGTTTGCATCCCGCCCCGTTTTGCTTATGTACACTTTGCCACACGATAGCGGCCGTCTGTTAACAACTCGCTCCGAATATTCTTCAAGCAGCACGTGTGCTTTGCAGTGCACTTTTTTTCTCCGGGAGTCTTCAGTCCGGTCCTTCCCTGTTCTTTTTGTGTCTTTCGTCGGCTGTGCCACAATCATGTGTTCATGCGATGACTTGTAGCTCCAAGGAACAGGTTAGAAGACTCTAGCAGGCGTTCTTGCCTGCATGAATTGTTAAGGTGGTTTATGATAAGTTACTAAAAAAGTGGAAGTCAGCGGCCTGGGACCCTGGAATGCAGAACCTCGAAAAAGCAAGTTCAGTTATACTAGTTTTTCAAGAGAACTGCGACCGGCTCTTGGCAGTCAGAGTACCAAAAACGTGATTCGTGAGCACCTTGCCTGTCTTCAGTGCATGAGCAAAAAGATATAGGCAAGAACGGTGCGGCTACAGGTACGTACCATGTCTGTGACGTGTTATCGCCTGAAGAGTGATTGATTCCCCAGAAACAGCAGTGTATCTTAAACATGGTGACGGCACACATTCGTTTTGTTTTCTTTACCCCCCCCCCCCTCCCCAAAGCATTAGCATGTTATTGTTTGCTGCGAGCCCCACAGTGCCCTTCAATATGGGTGCTTTCCGGTTTACTGCGTTTATGTTTTTCATATCGCTCCCAGCGGCGCCGGCGCAGAGCAAGAAATCGTAGTGCACGAGCCATATTTTCTCAGGTCAGCAACAAGAAATGGCCCGGAAAAAAATAGATGCAAAACCTTGGATGATTACTTGCATTGAGCAGATTCCAGGGGAGGCTAGGTAGCAATGGACGGCTCTTTTGAATGAGAGCAAGCGCGTAGTTTTTAAACAAAGAGTTAAGGCTCTGTAATAATAGCTGCCATTGACATGGGCTGACTATGCTGCTTACTGTCGTTGTTGCTGGATGCATAAGGCGAATGGCTTGTAGCTGCTGTGTACGACATGGCCAACAATACGCGGCGATGAAATAGTGCTAAAAGCCTGCGCGGTGGCTTAGTGGTTATGGTGCTCGGCTGCTGACCCGAAAGACACAGGTTCGATCCGGGCCATGGATGTCGAATTTCGATGGAGGCAAAATTCTGAAGGCCCGTGTACTGTGCGATGTCAATGCACGTTAAAAAAAACCCAGGTGGTCAAAATTTCCGGTCGAAATTTCCTTGTCCGTACCTGTCACAAAGTGATTCCCGCAGTCTTGACGTGCTTGACGGTGCCCTAGGGCGGCCATAATCGTCGAGCCGGCGAACTGCTTTTATCCCCCCTTCGTGTCGAAGGCGGTCCCGGGAAGCGTTCGGAAAGCGAAAAAATCCGAGTTTGCTTTTATTTACATATTGGGCATTACAGCCGTATGCACCACATGTCTTAGGCATCACCAAATGCGTCGCGCTGAGCGCCCGACGGCTACAGCAACGCATCCCGCCAGCGCGGACCCCGAGTTGAAATCCGGTTTGTGTACACTAATCTCCGTCAACGATAATGGCCTTGCTCGTGCGGTGAACAAGGGCATGCATGCCTGCTTTGTACCAGCTATTTTCCTTCTGGTGCAGCCGTGTCTACACGACGCGAGAAAAGTGATGGCGAGTGAAGGCTCTAGTCATATCCTGAAGTCAGAATCTGAGAAGCTCATCTTTTAGCCGCTCGAAAATAATGAAAATCAGGCGATGCTACGTCAGGACTGTATGGCGGATGAGGCAATGCAGTCCACCCAAATTTTTCAATCACTTTTGTTTTCAGGCTGGTGTGAGGGCGGGTGTTATCGTGATGGAGAAGAATCTACCTCACACCTCTGTTATTTCATACACGGTGGCAACTCTGGTTTAGCTTCTGCAGGGTTTTTCGTGAATGCCAGTATTTACTGTCTCCCTCTTAGGCAGCGCATCTACAAGGAATACTGGATCAATGTCCCTCAAAATAGTGACCACGTCTTTACCGGGCCGACTCAGTAGCCTTGAAATTTCGTATTCTTGGCGAACTTATATGGCACCATTCCATCGATTGCCTTGCAGCGCCACCACATGGACTGGGGCTTCAAATGAAGGGGAGGTGCCGGACACGCTCACAGTGGAACATTTAAGGCACACGGGCAGAGCGGACGTGTTGTTGGCGCTGCGAACGGCAGCATCTCTTGATCGAGCTCCTGTTTTTTTGAAATCCTTCGTGCTTCTGTAGCCTTCAAGGCAACCTCGCCGTCCCAGGCGATGGCAGATGACCCGCCGCCTCTGCTGCCTTCTGTGGCTAGCAGTGTGAACTGCACAGATCAGCCTGGATGCAGTATGGATCTCCCCTCAGAGCTCCCGGGATCGTCCAGTTTCTCTGACTCGGATGACATGGAGTTCGACGGAGGCTACACCGAGATTGTGAGTCGGCGCCTGAAGAGGAAGCTTTCCAAAACCCCGACTGAGTGTGGGCCCAGTGTGTGTACGAAGCGGGCTAACAAGTCCATTGTGCCAGCGAAGATGCCTCACCAATCCAGTGTGAGCAAGAAAACAACCAACGAGGCCCATGTAAGTGAGCACTCTCTCACTTACACAATTTCATACATGCCTGTTGAGGAAGAGAATCTCAACTCCATCAACAGGCAGACTTTGACTCTTCTTCTTGAACGACTGGTTCCGGGCCAAGTCAAAGAAGTGCGTATTAACGCAAGAAGGAATATCCTCTCTGTTGATGTCTCTAGCCGGGCAACCCTGGATAAGTTGAAGACCGTGTCTGTCCTTGGCAACATACGAGTCCGCTCGTTCTTCGCTCATGGACTTAACACTACTGCTGGTGTGATTTCTGACGTGGACATAGAGATCACGGATATGGACTTGGTGCAACTGCTATCAAGTTCTGTTCGCATAACTGACATCCATCGTTTCGGCAAATCACGGTGTGTCAAACTAGTGTTTGAGGGTACTACTTTACCATCGCATGTGAAAGTGGGTTTTGTGAGGCACCCAGTGCGTCCTTATGTGCCCCGACCGGTGCAGTGCCGAAAATGCCAGAAGATTGGACATGTAAGTGCTGCGTGTACGAGCACGAAAACATGTCCGCGTTGTGGTGGCGTGCACGATGGACCTACATGTACGATTGAGTCTCCAGTTTGTGCCAACTGCAAAGGTCCTCATGAGGCAACATCTAGGGAATGTCCGAAGGTGAAAACAGAGATGAAGATCTTGAAGAAAATGGTGAGAGACCATTCTACTCACCGAGAAGCAGCAATCGCAGTACGTCGCTCCAGGAGGAGGACACGAAGTCGGCACAGTAAATGACGTGTCAACACATCAGGAGGACCGAGACCGCTCTGCCGCGCAAAAGCCACTGCCTCCAGCTCCGCAAGAGCCAAGACTGACAACCCCCCAGGAGGACCCCGCAGAGTGGCCACTTCTACCATCGCGTACTGTAAGCTCTGTGACACGTCCGCCTGTGCGTCCGCCGGCTGTGTCGACAACAGATGATCAAATCAGGGCGATGCTGAAACAGCTGATAGGCACCTTACGGCTGATAATTGCTGGAGTGGACACGCCAATTGCTAAGGCTGCTGTCCAAATTTTAGACGCTATTGAACCGGTGCTTGCCACCCTTTAATAGCAGTCAAAATTATGGCTCTACCGTCGTCAGCACCCTCACTGCAGGAGAGAATCTCTCGATCGGCAGTATTACAATGGAATGCTCGAGGTCTGCGAGGCCGCCTAGCAGATCTCAGGCAGAGGATCTTCAAATACCGATTTCCGGTGCTTGTAATATGTGAGCCTAATATCACATCTCCTTTTCGACTGTCCGGTTATGAAAGTTTCCTCTCTGAAGCGGCTGGGCATTTGAGCAAGGTACTACTATGCGTCCGTCGTGACCTCACTTACGTTCGGCATCAAATTCCTGGGGGCAGTAGCAACGAGTATGTAGCAATCACTGTGACTTTGAATGGGCGCACAATCTCTGTTATAGGTGGCTACATACCACCAAGGGGTCGATTTGATGCCCTACGACTACAATCGCTACTTGACAGCGTTTCGGAACCCCATATAATAGTAGGAGATTTCAATGCGCATCACCACGGCTGGGGAAGCGCCGTTACGAACGTTCGAGGACGGGATATCGCCACGTTCATGAACAATGCAGGTCTCGTTTTGCTCAATGATGGCACGCCGACATTTCTACGCGGGACTACCTACAGCAGCTGCCTGGACCTTGCATTTGTATCCAGGCGCCTGTCATCGTTCGCAACGTGGTGTGCTGATATTGAAAGTTATGGAAGTGACCACATACCGACGTATGTGCAGCTACGGTGGTTTCACCGTCTTCCAAATGCCAAAATACGTTGCACCGACTGGAGTGCTTTCCGCATTGTTCTAGAAAAAACCTGTGGGAAACTCGCTGATCCAACAGATGTGGAACAGCGTATTATTTCGGCCATGCACGATGCAACACGCAATATCTCAGCGCCAAATTCCACAGCACCAGTGGATGTGATCTACGCGCAGCTTCGGGCGATTCGTCGGCGCGCAGAAAGAAAATACCGGAGGACAAAGGATGTCTCGGATCTCCGGGCCTCTCGACGTGCCCAGAAGCAAATACAGCGCTATTTGGAGAACCTAGGCAAACAACGGTGGCGGTCATTTTGCAGCAGATTGGATCCCCGCAAACCACTCTCCACAATCTGGCACGTTGTTCGAGCACTGCCGACATTTCCCCAGCAGAAACACCCTTTCCGTGCATTGGCACTTCATGATAGACGGCAAGAACTAGAGGTGGCGGAGGATTTCTGCTCGAGTATTGCCGGAAGCGCTTCTTTACCTCGGCAGCATCGATGTGCTCCCCCCACGATGGACGATCGACTGGACATCCCCTTCACAATTCAAGAACTGAAAGCAGCTCTTTCTGCTTGCACGCATCCTTCATCCCCAGGCCCTGATGGAATAACATACAATGCGCTTCGTCATCTAGGCCCACAGGTAATGGAAGCCCTCTTAACATTGTTCAACCACTCTTGGGCCTCTGCCACTGTACCACAGCAGTGGAAAAGAAGCCGCATTGTGGCCTTGCTCAAACCAGGGATATCGCCACTCACATTAACATCCTACAGACCAGTAGCTCTGGCAAGTTGTATTGGCAAGACGATGGAGCGTATGGTGCTAACCCGTCTAGAATGGTTCCTTGAAAAACATGGGCTATACCCTTCCACAATGACGGGTTTCCGCAAAGGCCGGTCTGCCATCGACAGTGTAATTGATCTCGTGTCAACGGTAGAACATGAAAAACGCCGTCACAGGTTGACTGCTGCTCTTTTCCTCGACATAAAGGGCGCATTCGATAAAGTTCAGCATGATGCAGTACTAAATGCACTCGAAGAATGTGGTATAGGCGGACGTCTACACAATTGGATTGCAAGCTATTTGACAAACCGGACAGTCTACATGGAGACTCTTGAAGGTGACACAGCAGATCATCATGTTGCTTGTGGTGTTCCTCAAGGAGGAGTGCTCAGTCCAACGTTGTTCAATCTCGTGCTCATTGGCCTTTTCAAACTACTACCGAAGACTGTTTCAATATCCGCCTACGCAGACGATATTTGCATCTGGACATCAAGTGTCACGCGTCCCCAAGTGCAAGCAAGATTGCAGCGTTCGGTGTCCATTACGTCTGCGTACTTGCGCCGTCAGGGGCTTGAACTTTCGCCAACTAAAAGCGTAACATTGGCTTTCACACGCAAGATAATGGCGTGGTATCCGGTCACAATCGACGGGCAAATTGTTCCATACGTAACACATCACAAATTCTTAGGTGTTACGATAGACCGTGACCTGTCCTGGACGAAGCACATTTCTGTGCTCAAGAAAAAGCTCGACAGCTTTGCAAGCATTGTGCGGTGTATGGCAGGAAAATGTTGGGGTCCCTCTGAGCGATCTTTACTACACGTGTACCAGGCGCTGGTAGTCGGCCTTCTCAGATACAGTGCACCCGTTCTCTCGGGGGTCAGACTATCAGGCCTGCGTGTGCTTGAAAGCGCGCAGGCTCGTGCTTTAAGAGTATGCTTGGGTTTGCCATGTAAAACTTCTACACGGGGCACATTTTATGAGGCCCGCGCCTGCCCAGCACGAATTTATTTTCAACAGGAGCCACTTCGTGTGCATTTGCGGCATCTGACCAGGCATCGTCATCACCCCCTGACTAACATTAGTGCGGTGCGTCCAGATGCAGCCTTTTCCAGAGCCCTTTGGATGCAGCGCAATGCGCTGCCTTCGAACTACGCGCCACACCAGATTGCGGAGGTGCCACTTTGGGCAGTACCAAAACCATCTATACGGACAACAATCCCAGGGATAACAATGAAAACGCCCATTCCAACAGTCGGACTGAAACAGCTGGCGCTGTCATACATTACATCTATGTATACTAACACCCAGCATGTTTTCGTGGACGGATCCGTTACGACCACTTCTTCAGCAGCAGCGGTGATAGTGCCAGGAAATGCCTCATGTCACCGTTTCAGGCTCATGCACAAAACGTCCTCTACGGCAACCGAATTGGCAGCCATACGAGAAGCCGTCCTTTATATTGGTCACCAACCAGCGCAGCAATGGACTATATTCTGCGACTCGAGATCGGCATTACAGGTCGTACAAACTTATCTAAAACCAAGAGCATGCGAGCAGCTGGTTCAACAGATTGTGCTTTTGTTAGCCGAGGCTTTCCACCGCGGCCATATCATAAAGTTTCAATGGATACCGAGCCATTGCGGCATAGCGGGAAACGAGCGTGCTGACGCCGAGGCTCGGATGGCACATAGTGATGGTGCTTTCATTGAGATAGCCTTTTCAAGATCAGACATTGGAGCCTTGTTGGCGCATTTAATGCAGGCGGCAATGCAGTCGCACTGGCATGATCCGAGTCATCAACAGGACCGCGTGTGTAAGCTTGACGCTGGCTCACGATTACATTTCCCATCTGTGGTGGTGCGACGTCATGGGACTTTACTCCACCGGCTACGGCTTGGCGTTGCCTACACCAAACACTATCTTCACAAGATCGGCATCGAAAGTAACCCAAATTGCGCACAGTGCAACACACCAGAGACTATTGGACACCTTCTTTGCGTGTGCCCGAAGTATACTTCTGAAAGAACAACATTGGAGGCGACCGTGAAAAACCTGGACTCTCGCCCTCTCTCTGAGGAAACTCTTCTGGGCGCAAGGACGAGACGTTCTGATTGGTGGCGTGTGACAACAGCCCTGCTCAACTTTTTGTGTGAAACAGGCCTGGCTACTCGTTTGTGACCGCCTGTGCACAACCTACATGGTTAATGACATGTGTCGGTGTTGTGTTGCAGACACCAGTTTTGAGTTTTATGTGTGTCCAGTAACCGCGATGCGAGCGCCAGCCAGTGTTGTGTGTGTGTGTGTGTGTGTGCATGTGCATAGACATCACCCGTGAAACTCATTGTATTATGCCATCATCAGTCTTCATTCACACTTTCCTTTTCCTCCTCTTCCCTTTCCCCTGTGTGGAGTAGCAGGCCAGGGCCCTGTTACCACCGGCCGACCTCTCCGCCTTTCTTTCATTAAAATTCCCTTTCCTTCCTTCCTTGTTGGCTGGTCGCCGTCTCTCATCGCGCCTCAAGCCATCTGAATAAATGTGGGACCGCGTCTAGCGCACACGGTGTTTTCGTTTCTGGCTCAAAGTGATTATTAGTGGTTGTATCAAAACCCACCGCCTGACACCCACCGGTGCAAATGTGTGCAAGCGTCCTCTGGGCCGGTACCTGGACTCCTCACGGATTTGCGCTTGGAGGAGGCTGGACCCCCGGTGCGCCTTTTTTGGGGAAAACCCAATTTCGAACACGTCGACCTGCAAAGGTGGTTCGTGTTACCGGGATTGCATGGGGATGCCTCACCAGACGTACACGTTCTCAACAGCGTGTCTCAACATACGTACACTTTCGACTGTCACAAGTGCAAGCAATCCTTCGACATTTCAAAGAGAAAATTTCACAATTTCACTCCTGTCTTGGACGAAGCGGGTTCGGCTCCCCACTGGCGACCGGCTACCCACCGGTTCCTTCAAATGGATGCAAGGCTATGCCAGTGCCTGGTGCTCGGCTTTTCGGGGTGGATGGATTATAGCAAAGGAGCCTGCGCCTTCAAATCTCGTCTCTCTCCGTAGGTTTGAGCCCCTATAGTGATTATTTGAGCACCCCGCATGCGGTAGGCGCGGCGTTCGATTCCCTGTGCCGCCGTCTACCCACCGGTGATACAATAGGTAAAACATTTCCTCTCGTTTTGTGCTCAGCTTATTTCGGGCGAAATGCTTGGAAAAGGGGTCTTCGAACCCACCTTGTGTAAAAAAGGGCCACGGTAGGCTTTACCGCACAAGGAGTATTTCGGTCCGTAGCCTATAGATTTTCCATCGTGAGAGGGCGAAGTGACCAAAGGCCCTTCTCGAAGCATTTCACCCCAGAAGAGTCGATCACTAGGCCGAGGGAAATCTTGTACTCATTATAAAACCGATGGCCACTCGGCAGCAGTGGGCGCCTGGTCCAGCACCACGCGAATGCCAGTTGGATGCTCTACCACAGGCACATCGCTTCGGTTAAAAGATGGCGGCCTCTACCAACAGTTCAATTTGACAGGACGACTTGGATCATATTTCCGACCGTTGCGGTCCCATGATGGCCGAGCACCAAGCGGGAAGCGTCCTCGTGCCTATTTTAACGGTAGGTACCCGGCGACACCGAAGCTCACACGAGTGAGAAGGCGTAAGCCGGCCGGCTCATTCGTGAACGCAGTCGGCCCGTGATGCAGCGTGATGCACCCGATGGCATGCAGCTGGAGATTCTACATTTGCGTGGCTCTATGTATCCGCCGCCGCACCGCACCCCTTGTGATTAGTGCGCTAACTTTGTGCAGGCAGTCGCCACACAAGCTCGACCCGCGCTCTCCTTTAAGGACATGACGGAATATCAAATAATTTAATGCCCATATGCGCAGAATTGCTGTTTATTTACTTAACATTCAAAGATCCCTGGGAGTCCTGTACCACTCCTGGTGTAGCGGTTAAGCGGTGCGCTACTGTCCTGGGATGGCAGCTGGGGTTGCTCCCGGTGGAATTCGTGCGATCTAAGCTGCTTTTCCCGCGCAACCTCATGCGACCAATCATTGATATAACCGCCACCTGCCAGGTTTCGTTTGGACGCCATCTTTTATGGGTACCATCGAGTGCCCACCCGCATGCCCGCAACCACACACACACACACACACACACACACACACACACACACACACACACACACACACACACACACACACACACACACACACACACACACACACACACACACACACACACACACACACACACACACACACACACACACACACACACACACACACACACACACACACACACACACACACACACACACACACACACACACACACACACACACACACACACACACACACACACACACACACACACACACACACACACACACACACACACACACACACACACACACACACACACACACACACACACACACACACACACACACACACACACACACACACACACACACACACACACACACACACACACACACACACACACACACACACACACACACACACACACACACACACACACACACACACACACACACACACACACACACACACACACACACACACACACACGCACGCACGCACGCACGCACGCACGCACATGCACGCACACGCACGCACGCATGAACACACACGCACTCACACACACGCACGCACGCACGCACGCACGCACTCACACACACGCACTCACACACACGCACGCACGCAACACACACACACACACACACACACACACACACGCACGCACACACATGCACGCACACGCACGCACGCACATGCACACACGCATGCACACACGCATGAACACACACGCACTCACACACACGCACGCACGCAACACACACACGCACACACACACACATGCACACACACGCACATGCACACACACGCACGCACACACACACACACGCACACACACACGCGCACACACGCACACAGACACGCACACACACACATGCACGCACACGCACACACGCACGCACACACATGCGCGCGCGCACACACACACACGGATTTTAGTAAAATGGGGCAAGTAAGGCTTACGCATCAAAAATGAGGGTCATTATTTTTTTGTTAACCTACTAAAAATGACCTCGGATCAGCTAGGTCGACCGCGAATAGTTGCTTCTCGTCTTACTGTTCAATAATTTTGCAAATATGTGTACGCAAAATGAAAACTTCCGTAAAGTCGACCAGCGCAGCACCTTTTTCGTCGATTCAGCGCGTAATGTTGTCCTAGAAGAACAAAATAAGATGTATTTACTGGTGCTATCTCTACAGGAACGGGGCGCTCAATACTTTTGGGTAGTCCAGCGCACCGAAGGAGGGACCTTCGAGGGACGTCATCACAAGGTGACAGGTGTGAAGGGGCAGGAATCGTCGCGTGTCAAATCGCCTCACAGCAGGCAAGCAGAATGGATCCTAGGCGAGATCCCCGAGATCTTGGACAAAAGGAGCTGAGAGTACATGAGAGTTCGACGAAATCGAGGTGAGGTCTCCGATCGACCGTAGCTGCGGTGCAGGTTCCACAGCAGAGAATAGGCAGAACGCAAACGAGACGCTTCAACAAACTGGTGAGCGGACTGCCACCAGATATACACGACGGCACCAGTTTATACGTGCTTGGGTTGGGAGAGCAGCGGGCACAGGGGCGGGGCAATGCGGACTATCTAACACCTTGGAGGAAGGCAATGGGTGAAGACGCGTGAATTCCACGTTGTGGTTTCCTACGGCTGACCGTCTATTCACGGAGCTATATGGGCGCTATACTGTGCCTTGCGAGTCGAAGGGGGCCATGGCCTGCGACGCATCGGGGGACTGAGTTCGTCCATTATCGGTTGCTTGTATCTGTGGCGCTCGAGCGGACAAGTTAGACAAGAAGTTACCTCTATCACTGTCCAGTCTAACCATAACTGGTCAACCAGTTACCAAGAAGCGGCAAGTCAGTCATTCTGTGCTCCGCATCGACCGCCGCCTCACCTGGCTGGTCACTGTCCATAGCTTGGGGGCAGCTCGGAAACTTCTGGCAGGTGGCTGCAGGGTCACAGCACATCTGTAGCAACGTTATAGAGCATCATGGTGATATCCTAGTTGCTGTACATTTTTCCGCTGGTACAGCTCACGATTGCACAATAGGTTTTCATCGAGCGGAAGCAGCGATCTGCTATCCGCCACGGCCTCCCTCCAAGCTCCCAGGCCGAATTTGACTGAATCAGGCACACGGCTAATGAAATTTAGGGCGTAACGCGCCACTTTCCACCATGTATAGAGGGCCAGACGACTGTTTTTTTTTTCCGCATTGCCTCCGTGGCACGCTCCATGCTAAGAAAGGCTGCCCTCGACTTCGAGCACCTGGCTGGTGCACAGTCTCGAGGACCTCTCTTTCTCTCCTACTTGATATCGGTCATCTGTTCCAGATATATCTCACTATACCAGAGGACATGAGAAAAATCCAAGGCGGTATTGTGAAACAAGATGGCGGCGTTACTGCACGAGCAGTGGCCAACCACGCACACTTCTAACAGACAGCTTGTTCCGTCCCTACAGCTACCCGTTCACATCGGCTGCCTGTGTCGCACCGTCACATGGGATGTGCAGGCAAGCTAGGCTACCCTTTCTCTCATCAATACCACTGAAGAACTGGCAGCATTTCACTCGGTCGCCCGCACCCTTATCGACGATTCCGATGTGCGCACAGCAGCTTATTAGGACTCAAGGAATGCCTCGCAGCTATTGCAACAACCCAGCCGATCCACCCTCTTCACGCGAGAACTGGTAGCCAGGCTTGATGCGCTTTGACGCTAGGGCGACAACCTCTGCGTCTTTTGGGTTCCGGGTCACGTCGGGGTGCCTTCAAACGAAGCTGCAGACGCACTGAAGAAAGCAGAGCAAGGAGCCTGCTGTGGTACCGTCCGACTTGGGAAGAGCCGTTATCAAGCACCAGCGGCTGTATACCTCCTCGCGATCCCGATGTCTCCAACGCCTCCCCACCTAGCTGTAGGCGGGTGCCTCACTTGCCTGAATAGGTGTGGCTACGATTGGTATGCTGCTGGACTGGCTAACGTTTTGGCCGACATGACCTCCTCTCCCTGGCTGGCGATTGCCCACGTTGTGGCGCCCCTGAGGAGATGCGGAGCAAATATTTGTTAGTGCCTCAACTTCGTTCCACGACGAATTGCTTGCCAGTTCCGACGCCTGGGCCTCCAGCAGACACCCCGACGTACATTCCAAACCTTTGTTAGTAAAGTTTCGAGACTGATTTATTTTATTCTCAAGAAATGATTCCCCAAAACAAACGTTGGTACGTATATATAGCGCCATTTTTTTCGGGTTAACCTGAGCTATTTATGTTAATTGATGTGGCAGCCGCTAGATGGCGCTACATGTAGAAAAACACGTTGTTCCTAGCCGTTTGCACATTCTACTGTGAGTGAATGTACAGAGATGGGCGTCCACCTCGAACAGCGTGGAAACATAAGATTCTCTGTGAAATTTGGCAAGACAGCCACATAGACGTAAAAGACGTATTCTGCACGTAGCCACACAGACGTAGCCATACAGACGTATTCTGTGCCCCATACTGAAATTTCAAGTAGTGTCTCTCCTGTATTTGCAATGTACAATGAGTGAACTTCACGCTGCCTTCCTTGTTGTGGTCTCTTGGGCCCCGTCAAGCTGCCTCGAGCAGCTTTTTGCCCAAGAGCTCCTGCCATGTATGTGGTAAAATAAAGGAATTGAATTGAATTGAATAAGCTCCTTCGTGACATTTACGGCAGGGAGACATTTAGCGGGCGTGCGTTTTCGAGTGGCACAAAATGTTTGTTTCGGGGAGAACGTTGGTGGAAGACGACACAAGGCAGGGGCGCCCTTCAACCTCACGGAATGAAAAGAACGTGGCTCGGATCAGGGAAATCGTACAGCAAGATCACACCATTACAGTCCGCATGCTATAAGATGATCTCGACATTAGTAAGACAACATGCAACCAAAATTTGCGTGAGAACTTGGGGAAACGAAAGCTGAATGCCAGACTTGTGCTGCACTCCCTCACAAAGGACCAGAAGGACACGCGGCCATCATTGAGCGCTGATTTTGCTCTCCAAGGCATACAGGGATGCTGCATTCATCGACAGCATCATTGTTGAAGACGAAACATGGTGGTTTCAATGCTATGCTCAAAAAAGAGGCAGAGCAGCGGATGGCGGTCCACAAGCTCTCCGGCGCCGGGAAAGGTGCGGCGACAAAAGACAAAAACAAAGAAGATGCTGATAGTTTTTTTCGATGCCAGAGGTGTCATACACCACGAGTTCGTCCCACAAAGGCCGACGGTGAATTTATATCTGCGGGACTCAACACAAGCATGATGTATTGCGACGCCGTCATCCTGACTTATGGACATCTGGGCACTGGAGCTTTCTCCACCATAGCGCAAGGCTGCACACTGCTCTCAGCGTGACAAAATTTCTCGCCAAGCACAGCATTACTGTACTTCCCCATCCGCCAAACTCTCCTGACCTCTTCCCATGCCCCGCCGCGGTGGCTCAGCTGTTACGTAGCTCGACTGCTGACCTGAAAGACGCGGGTTCGATCCCGGCCGCGGCGGTCGAATTTCGATGGAGGCGAAATTATTGAGGCCCGTGTACTGTGCGATGTCAATGCATGTTGAAGAACCCCAGGTGGTCGAAATTTCCGGAGACCTTCACTACGGCGTCCCTCATAGCCTGAGTCGCTTTGGGACGTTAAACACCCAACAGCCAAACCACTCTCCCTATGCCATTTTTTCCTGTTTCCTCGCTTGGAGAGAGCCATAAAAAATAAAGGTCGCTGGATGGGGAGCGTGCACGCCATTCAAGACTCCCCGACAAAGGAGCTGACAGCCCTGACAAAATAAGCGTTTTCTAACTGTTTTCAAGAGCTCAAGAAGCGTTGGAAGCTGTGTATAGACTGCACGGGAGAATATTTCGAAGGGGTGCTGCACAAATGATTTCAATGTTAAACGCATTTGTTTAATGCACTCAGTCTCGGAACTTTACAAAGGTTGCATTCTTTCTACTAAGGCCTTCTCGGATTTTCTGGCCTTCTTGGAGGACATGGATTTCAACGGCCACCCCAAGTCAAGCTTTCTTGGACAACACTTTTATTTTGAGGCAAATCTGGAGTATTATAACGGAATGATGAAACGTCCCGATCCGTAGCAAAATCTTGCTTTAGAAATAGTCCTGCGCTCGCACCGAGTAGTGATTGTCATTGAAAACCAATGAAGGGCGCATTTTACAATAAATAGCCGAAAAGTACGAGCGTCCCAAGTAGTGGTCTGTGGATGTATTGATTGTCATGGCGCAATTTATGATATGCGAAAACGTTGCGGTCATAATTGTTTAGAACCAAGAACTTAACTTTCTGCTGAAAAATTGCACTTGTCTAGAATTTCTTGGTATATGAGACTAGCAGACTACCGGACGGACTGTTGTCTTTGGCAAACAGACTGTCTGTGGCGCCCGAGCCACCATTCTATGCTCTCCTTCTTTCATCTATCTCTCTCCTTTTCTTCTTCTATTTTCCCTACTTCGCTGCCGTCGTTTTTGTGAGCGACGAAGTGAAAGACAAAATGCATGCCGCGGTACAATGGCGGAGGCGGCTCGAATCTGGCGCCGTACGAATTGCATCACGTCACCAGAGTACACTGCTTTGCACTGAACTTCCGGCACTCGTCATAGGCTACGATTACGTTTTCGGCCAAAAATGATCAGATTTCCTCGCGCTACATGGCTTTGGAGAACGACGTTTTCTTCATTTGAAAAACCAGTTTGACATCATCTTCACAGCTGTTGCGACCTCGCCGTTTGCCGTAATGACCAGACTGCGCTGATTAAAAATTTAATTTTTGAAAGTCACTTAATTCCCTAAGTAATTAGTATTCTTGTCAAAATTACTGATGCCCACCACGTCTGACGGTTTATTCCTGAAAAGATATTGTTTCGTTTTCGAGCTCCTTTGTTTTACGGCATTTCCGAAAGTGTTCGCTGAGACGCCCCCTTTTCCTGGTCTCTACCCAAACACACTCAACAAGTTCATACGAGGCTATTCCTGTATCTGCAGCTGCAGGCCAACACCTTTCTCTCGCCCCAAAACCAACATGCAAGTCACCCCACCGACACACCTCCTACTTGTAGCTTTTGCACTGGCCCTCCGACCCTCTACCACTTGGTATCATCATGCGCGGGCACCCCAACCGCCCACCCACCACGCCACACGAGCCTTGTGTGAACACTGGCTGTCCCTCTTCTTGGCAGGCCATCAGCTTCTGCTGGAGATTGCAGCCAGTGCTGGGCTTATGAATTAGTAGTCTCACCCTCAAAGGCGAAAAAACAATTTTAATAAAATTTGCTTTCTCTCTCTATCTCTCTCCGAAAGGGCGTCAGTGCTTCTCCTCTGGGCAACATAATTGAATACTTTTATGTCTTTAATTCCTCTACACGCCACGGCGTCTCCAAAAACCGCGTCATCAGCTTGAAAATATATGAAGCAGCCAACGTGCTTAAGAATCGAATTTTTAGCGACCTAGGTTTTCTTCGGCTCCCTCTTATTTCCTGTTGCCCGAAGTAAAAAATGTGTGCCTCTATTTTTCTTCGTCGCTGTTCCATGCAAGTGCTTCCTTCTCTGGAGATTGTGTTACTTAAGAGAGCCTTTACTTCGGTAGAATTCTCGAGGCGTTTGATTGACGTTTTCTTGTGATGTATAAAAGTATTGTTACTTGGAGCTACCATTATTAGCGTAGACCTCATAAACGAGCTTGGTATTCTCCACCTTATGACATAAGGAACAGTTTTTTGTTCATTCGTAAGACAGTTTTATCCGAGATGCTGTTTACAAGGGTTTTCAAGCAATGGATTCAATATTATTAGGTATGAAGACCAATAATCATCTATTAAGGCTGATCATCTGTCGTTGTCTTTACCAACTGCATCAGAGAACATGATCTTGCTGTGGGTTTACAAAAAAAAACTCTGTGAGACCACCTGATTTAAAACGGGTTTAAATTCAGGGACATGAATGAATTCATACAGGACAACATTTTTGGCTACTTCTGCACTTGGATGGGTGTCACGAGAGCGAAGACGATGACGAATGGGTCGTCGAGCGGTCGGCAGGAGCCCCATAATTTTCCAGGCCCTCCCTCAAACTCGGAAGACTGAATGTCGCGTAAGACATGCAGCGCAGCCTTCAGATATCCTCAAACCTGCGGAAAGGAAAGACAGCTGGCAGCTTCTCGACTCCTCAAGCTGGGGCTAAAACCACCCCGAATCAAGGTGACACCTACAGCGTGATAGATGCTACCGTCTGAAGTGTTGCCTGTGTTCGGGCTGGAATTGAGCCAGCAGCTTCAGTCGAAGTCGCTGCCTATCCCAGGACGCCGTAATCCCTGGTTTTTGAACCAGTCTGTATCCGAGCTAGTGCTCCGCGCATCTATAGAAGGACGGCTTCAGTGGGACACGCCTCGCCAAAGCATTTGGCTCCTCAAGGTTTCTCTAAATCACTGCAAGTCCCTTGAAGCTGCTAACCTGGAGCTCATGTCTGCCACCACGAACACAGTGGCAGCTCTGCTGAAGGAGTGGCTCCAGCAACTTCCGACCGCCCTGTTGCCCTTGCCCATCGCCAGGTACCTCGTGAGGTACCGGGAGGAGGCCGGCATAGACGCAGTGCTACTGGGGTTGCTGCGGCTCCCCGAAGATTGACTCTCTTGCCTGCGGCACCTTTTAGTAGGGCTGGGAAAGGTAGCACAAAGTCGCAGTGGCTCCACGAACTCCCTATGGACCGAGATCGCACCGTCCATCTACGGTATCTCCACGGCGGAAGAAGCAACCGTGAAGGACGTAGCCGGCTTCGTATCACTCGTGGGGGCTCTTATTGGATCCGCGAAGCTCGTGGGCTACATCCCGCCACCAGGGCCAGAGAGTCACTGCAACCGCAGTACCTTACGGTATCCTTCAATATACCCGCTGCTGAAGACGCTGCGCAGCATAATACCGTTTCACAAGAGGCACGTAAACTTAGGCGATGAAGCAGTGTCTACCACCAACGCCAGCTTACAACAGCGACGAAAGCTGGCGAGAAAGTTTCCTCAGGTACTTCCGTGCTGGATGAATACGACGTGGCATAAGAATACGACCAGCAGGGAGCAGCCGACGAACGCCGGCCCTGCAAACAAACTGCCGGAAGAATGCATTGGTGAAATCTCTGGAAAAAAACACTGAACTGAAAGCCCAAGGGATCTCTCAAGATGCAGGCCACACTGCCAAGAATCGAAATGCTGATTTCGGTTCCGCAAGCCCATTGTCTAAGCCGCTGCGACCAGGCCTGGAAGTCCATTCATAAAGATCATGTGAGCCTGCCATGTGCTTATGACTTCTACTGCGGGAGCAATCCTGCCGGTGGCAGTCATCGAAATGGAGTCCTAAACTCCGTGCCATTCACGCCAACCACTGTGAAGCTATATTGTGAGATACGGTCCATACTTAAGCCCCCCAGCACTAACACGAAGCGAATAAAGCGCTTCAGGAAATTCCCGCGGAGATCCACCGAACGTAGAGTGCAGTTTGCACCGGAATTGTGCATTGAACGCTCACCTCCATTTATGCACAAGGCTGGTGTATCACAAGTAGGCAGTGCTCAACTTGAAGCCGAGCAAATAACTATCGGCGTGGGTGGCCATGTGAACAACACTAGACACAACTCGCCGTACCGCACGCATGGAGATTTGAATGCATACCAGCGGAGGACCTCAATTTCATGGCCTTGGCGGATAGGTTTGAAACTGGTTCCGGCGAAATGTCGCCTTCAACAGTACTCCGAATTCGGCTGCAAAGTCAGCCAAAATGCGAGCTCACTACACCGTTTTAGCTGTGTCTGTCGGAGACTCGGGCGCCGCTCCTAGACCGCACCAATTGCGTAGCGAATGGCACGTAGACAACATAAGTCCTTCTAAAGACGCGGCTAGAAATCCGCGCTGTAGCCCTACCAGGATGAGATTTCGTAACGTGTCACAGGCTTCTTGCAGCACGGAGCCGCTGCACGCAGCCCCGGCGTGGACGAACGTAAAGTCATCCAAGCGCTGTCAGCAAACGCCCGCTATAGGCCATTTGTACAGTCAGCGGCGCTAAACATGGCACTCAGTGAAGTGTCACCGCTGCCCAACATGTGTTTCTTCTCCGCCAGTCCGCACTCCGGATGGAAGAATGAGCGCCCCTGTAAGGCCCTGAAGTAGCGACGCACGTATCACACTGCCAGCGCAAGAAAAGTTGCTTTTCTCCCTTTATTTCAAAGTGTGTTGTGTGCTGTACGCATGTTCGCATAACGTCACGTGGCTCCGAAGAACAACTTATCACGACGTTGTGGCATTTTTCACCAAGTAGTCTACTGCGATTACGTTATGGTGCTGCCGCGTTCACGGCCATTTCGAAAAAGACCAGGTGAGAAGAAGCAAGACAATATTTCTAGTGATTGCGAAAGGTTTTAGAAGTAAATTGTGTTTGTAAAAAATTTGAAACGCGGAAGTTGTGAATCAAAGCAAGACTATTTAATTCTCAGAGCTCAAGAAAGGTTCCAAGCGACGCGAAACGCCCTTTTAACACCTTCTTTTGCACAAAGTAGTGGTTCAAAGAAAGTGGCTCGAAGAATCCATACCCAAGTGTTAGAAGCTGGAAAATGCGCCAAGAAGACGACGGAGGAGTAATGCTTCGAGGGACACTATCTTACTCCTTTCACCGATGGCTCCACGAGGAAAGAGGACGGCCTGAGCGGTCATCAGCCGTGGATGCTTATTCCGAACTGTGGAGTGCAAACGGCAGAACGTAAACAGCGCTGAACGCACACACAGCGCCTACGCAAGCAGCTTGTAAGCTGTGCTTTGAATGCGCGCGTGTGTTCGCCCGATTTCATCGACGCAAGGTGAGGCACGTTATAGACACGGGCGTCGCACCTTCTACTGCCCACGTCGCAGTTCTCAACCCTGTAAAAGGCTCGTCTTTTACTGGGTAACAAAGCTGTAGCCCAGCCTAACCCCTGCTCTTCGTGGGTGAGAAGGAAGCATCGGCGCACGCTTCGGCACACAGGCTGTAGCCAATGAGAGAGACGGAACACTGCGGAACTATGTGGTTCTCGGGCCGGTCTGTGCATATATCGACGAAATTTGAAAACCTCACACTGCCTACTTTAACGTTACTTCCGCTGCGAAGAAACATGTCTCATCTCCTCCTAACCCACCCAGCCAATCGTCTCGTAGGCGCTCCGTAACCGATCTTAGAACTGCTGACAACTGTACTGGCTTTTGGTTCGTTGGTTTATGGTTTATGCTGGTTTAACGTTCCAAAGCGACTCAGGCTATGAGAGACGCCGTAGTGAAGGGCTCCGGAAATTTCGACCACCTGGGGTTCTTTAGCTTGCACTTACATCGCGCAGTACACGGGCCTCTGGAATTTCACCTCGATCGAAATTCGACCACCGCGGCCGGGATCGAACCCGCGTCTTTCGGGCCAGCAGCTGAGCGCCATAACCACTAAGCCACCGCGGCGGCTCCTTTGGTTCGTGGCGTTGTTTGATTACTGAGAACTGTTTTAAGGAAGAAAATGCGGGGCTCTAACCATGTCCCGGCATTTTAGGAGCGTCGGCAACACCCAGGCTTCATCATCGTGCGCACGTGAAGGTTGCGCTGATATGGTTCAGTTGATGGCCTAATCTGCAAAGCACACGCTGAGACCCACTAGTTAGAATTAAGGGCTGGGTGAAAGTCGATGTCCAATCAGTTATTTTGTAGGTGGCCGTCATGGCAAGGCAACCACAAGTTATTTCACATTAAGGAAAGTATAGGCGCTGAGAGATGTGGGCAGAGCACGCTGATCATCAGTGGAAGTTGGGGGGGGGGGGGGGGGCATAATGTGAGCATGTGGAGCAATGTCGCAGATGTAGACTCCGTGGGACCACCGGACCGCACTCGACAGTGATCGCACAATCGCCATTACAGTCACAACACGGAAACATGCTTTATTAAGGCATGTTTCAATGACTCAATGGCCTTCAATGGCTCATACTGGCATCCGTTCGTTACATTTTAGGCCACATGACCTTTAGATCACGTGACATCACAAGGTCATGTTACCTAAGGTCCACGTGACATTAAGATCTCGTGACATCACGGCGCAGCGCGTCGTTATGTGCCGTGATCTTTCTGCACGCTTCGGCCAGCAGCTCTTCTCCTCTGTCGTGAAATGAATTCAAGCGCGGCAAATTCAAATCAGTGCAATGAGTCGCGAACAGCTTTCACCTTAACGCAGTTAAGAGATATCGAATTGCCTGCAACGAATTTTTTGCCTCTGGCCTGGTCAGCATGAGTAAAATCCGGTTTAATTTCACTGCGCTTACTGATAACCGCTGTAAATTAGAGATTCCACTGCCATCTTTTCTGCGATTTTCGTATGTCTTGATGACCCTTTGACAGGGGTCGCCTTTTTCATTTTTGACACAGCATTGCTATGAATTGTTTTGTCTACACTGGTTCCTTGTTTTCGCCTTTTTCCTTTTTCTAGTTCGACGAAGCCTGGCTAAGAGATATACAATTCGGCGTTGATAAACACAGGATATTTTTCTTTATTCCAGATTATAAGCCGATTTTATGTCAATTTTCTTGTTTTTTACTGTGGAGAACTGTGGTATGTCCAGTTAATAAGCAAAGACTGTACGGGGCAATAAGGTTTATCGCTGGATCGTGTGATAGATGTTTTGCATGGGTGATGGTCATACCTATGCCCCTTTGAAACTAAATAAATCAGTTGGTAGTCGGCGCCCGTCTTGTAAATATCCCTTCTCATCTTCCACGCCATCTCGGCGCTGTTTCTAACAGTTCAAGGAAAAAGCAGTTTTTTTTTTATCACAACGAATCAGCCGGGCACGACGTATTGCAAGAAGAATCCATAGATGGCACCAGTTACACTAGGAAGGAAGACCGCGGAAAACGCTACACGCCAGGCAGCCAAGCTCACTTTTGTGAGCCGCCGAACTATTTAACGCAATCGTATCGTCACGGACGCTTCGCCCCGGTAGCCTTTTTTGCAAATAA
This sequence comes from Amblyomma americanum, assembly GCF_052857255.1. NCBI lineage: Eukaryota > Metazoa > Arthropoda > Arachnida > Ixodida > Ixodidae > Amblyomma > Amblyomma americanum. Next base: position 334,075,369 of record NC_135497.1, read on the forward strand.
GTAATTTATTACCGGTAAACGGTAACATAACGTTAACTGAATGCCCCCAAACGCTACCGTTTGAAAAAGAAATCGATTGGTTACAAAACTACACAAAATGTAGTCAATTACAAGTAATCGATTATGTAAAATCGAATATTGACGCATGTGAAATTGAATATCGAGTAAGGTAGACTTCTTCGAAGCATTTTATGTGTATACGACTGGGATTTGATTGGCTAATCAAACCGTGGCAGACGATGATTGGGAACCTCGCCATCCGCAAGTGCATTTGGTGTTTGTAAATTGCTTTCTGTGGAAAGGAAATGACGCAATATCTGTCGCACATCTCGGCGGACACCTGAACGGCGCCGTAAGGGAAGGGATATAGGAGGGACGGAGAGAAGAAAGGAAGAAAGAGGTGCGGTAGTGGAGGTCTCCGGAATAATTTAGATCACCTGGGGATCTTTAACGTGCCCTGTCATCGCACAGAACACGGGCGCCTTTGCGTTTCGCCTCCATCGAAACGCGGCCGCCGCGATCAGGTTTGAATCCGGGTGCTCTTTTATGTTTGTAAACTCGTCACTGGTGTATATATTGCTTGCATCTGATCTTAAGGGTGCCACAGTGAAACAACACGCCTCGCTGATACGAAGTTTCCACAGTTCAGGTCGCGACAAGCCGCTTAGACAAGCGCGCGAATTTTTGCCGTGATCCTTGTCCACCAACATGATGGCCATCTGGCATGCGCCAGTGGAAGCTGCCTATACGTTCCTACATAGAAAGCGACGGGGGGAAGGGGGGGGGGGGGCAGGTGGAGAACGTTTGAGCTACTGGAATTCTGTTTCTTCGCATGCATTAATTTTCCCAGCATGGCCGCTTGTATGAAAAATTGAATAAGTTTAGTCAGTGAATAAAGGGTCTATATACCATTGAATGGGAAAGTGCCTATATACCATTGAATGGGAAATTCCTGAGCATTTCGGCTGTTGTGGGCCTTTTTCCTTGCCCGCGTTACTTCATGTATAAACACTCGTAATTGAGTTCGAAATTGAGTTCTTTGGGATGTCGCCTCAGCTTCTACCACGAATCCGTGTAGGCAAAGAAACAGTGAGGGTGCAGTCATTTTCTGTTGTGCTTATTTTTTAATTTCCGAAAGAGTGCAACATGAAGAACTTTCGGTGCTGCTTAACGAACAAATTTTGTATTCGGGATGGAATTCACCACTGCTTCTTTTTCTCACTTAGGAACACAAGTGGCATAGATGAGCTTTAGCCAGTTCAAATCCTTAGACCGTGCCCTGTAGAGCCATATTATTACGCGAGAAGAAAAACATGACAGTGTGCGTCATTTCAAGGAGTGGATCATTCCTCGATTTCGCACCGATATCAGGCTGCAATCTTCAAAGCACAATCGTCCTGTTATATGGAATCGGTGTAAAAAAAATGAAGATACTTAACACAGAAAACTCCGGCATTATTTCAGTCAACTGTACTTTCTTTAATCTAATATTTCATGTCTTGTTTTGAACCTGATATTTTTACAATTTCTTTATTCTGGTTTCGTGTCTATGCATACGTGTCATCTTTTGTACCCTTTGTATTTATCTATGTATCTTTCATATCCCTTGCATCACCTTGTTTTTTTCCTCCGTTTAGATATGCCGTGTATGAACAGGTCAAATAGGTTTCTGCATAAGTTCTATAAACACACCAACAACCGAAATGAAGGCAAAACGAACTATTTACACATTTGAGCACCTAGACAGACAACATGCCCTCAAAAATTCACCGTGATCACGGTGGCACCGGGTGCAGTGTCCTTTTCGCTAAATTCACTTTCACATGCGCTGTTGACGTAGCCGTTGAGGTTACGTCCGTTGATAGCGTTTTTCTTGACGTCAGGGAAGCCGTTTATGCACTCATGCATGGGCAGCGCCACGTCCCATGTTTTGCCGGCGGCGTCTCCGCTGGAGACTTGGATGGCTTTCAGTTCCTGATTTTCGTCCTTAATTTTGGAGTTGTCACTCATGATCGATTTCTTGGGTATGATTTTGGTGAATAATGCATTGTCCAGACAGGCCACGGGGCACTCGATGAAGATGTAGACGATGGAACCCACTACATAGGACATGATGGCCTGGGACAGGTACGCTTGAGCCTGCAAACATAAAAAATGGCTGAGAATAGCAGCGTGTTTGGACACCGAGCTGCAGTTACTCTGCGTTTCCGCTGCCGCGCCAGCGACTAAACCGGGCTGTCCCACATTTGAACGCCGGATCAAGAGGCCACTTATCAAACACAAAGGCAGCACTGGATAAAGATCCCTAACGTGTAATCAAGTTAGTAAAGAATCCTTTCATTGCAGTTTGGTCTGTGAAAGTTAGCCGATCTTTGTGGCGTTGGACGATATGCCTGTGCTTGTTTCGGGATTCAAGCGACGCATGCGAGTCAGACGCGTTTCATTCACGTACCTGCAGGAATGGCTGCTGACTGATGTTCTCTCGGCTGAGGATGGCGTTGCAGCCCATCAGGGTGACGTGCACGAGGTAGACGGAGAAGGAGAGCCTTCCCAGGGGTTACATATTGGCTAGGCGAGGAGGTTGTTGACGAAGCCGCCGTGGCCCGTCGCACACGCGTACATGACCCAGGAGGCGCCCAAGCTCCAGGAGGCGCGGTGGAGGCCCGCGTAGAAGGCCGACTCCAGCCTCTCCGGCTGCCGGCCATCGAACCAGGTGCGCACTCCCAGCAGCGCGGCCAGGGATGCGGTGGCGGCCAGAGCCCATGCGGCGCCCTGGATGAGCCTTGACAGCTGGTTTTGCCGCACGGCAAGGCAACCGAAGGTCATGCCGACGAACAGGGAAGCCGCATGCGTGTACGCCTTGATGTAGATGTTGATGATACTCCTGCGCAGTTCACAGAGGTAGAAGGTATAATGACATGCCCTCATTCTCTATAGAGACGATCTAGCAAACGTTAAAGGCCGCTAATGATAGGTAGGCAGGTACACTGAAAGACGGAAACCAAGGGAACGAGACTCTGTGAAGCTCCCGCTACTCCAGAATGTGAAATTAGGAAGAAAAAGAAGCCCCTGAACCCACATCTCGTGCTTTTCTTCTTTTAAGGGCATGATCGACACACGAATGCAACCAACGCGATCAGGTATACTCATTGCAGTCGGGGGCAAGTTCAGAATTTGTTTCACGTTGTAGACGTTTCCGTTCTAGCTATGCCGATCGTGCAGAGATTATACCTTTTGTGAGCACCTGACGTTTTCATGCTACACCCCGTGCACGCCCTTCCGGGCCATGACGGTTTCAACAGCATTTCACGCCTGCTCCTTTGTACAAGCCCCAATCTGACGACGAAGCTTTCTGTTCATGCTTACGGGCAGACGCATATGAAGCTGTACGCATATCATTTGCCATGCATACACTGTACTCAAGGAGCTTGCATTGCTCCTCCTCTGCGTCGTCGTTACCATAGCCCCACCAGTATCATGCTCATTCTCGCTCCGCACCGCTTGTCGCTACTACTAAGAATCTTATAAACGCCCACTTTTTCAAAGACTTACGTCGCGCTCGCAAAACAAGCCTGCACGTGTACTGCCAGAATGACTTACTGGACGTCTGCAGTAAAGACAATGTTGAATTGTGTGTAGTTTTTGACGTAGACTTGGATGCCCGCCGTCAGGCAAGCGGCAGCTACGGAAGCTCCCGTAAGCCACAAAGCTACCTTAGGCCACCTGAAAAATGCACATGAAAGAAACGTTTCTTCACATTTCTCTTTCACTCATAACTGAACGTGCGCAGACAAACTCAGAGGAAAACGCCAAGGGATCAAAAAGAGAAGAGCTTAACTGAATGTAGTTGATGCGCCAGGCTTTATGTTTTTTTTTTTTACGCCGGTTGGCAGCAGGGACCGTAGGTAATGCCAATATTTAGGGCATGTTGAAGGAACTGAGCGACAAAAAGGCTTTCACGCTGATACTACACAATAATGACATTCTTGCGTATGAATCAGCGGCTCCGTTTGCTTTACGCTTAAGTAGACGATTATCCATTGCCTGTTACGACTAAACATGACAGCACACTTCAATTTCAAACAGATTATAAGCTTCGGAATACACCTCACATTGATTCAAAAGAAGATAGGTTGCTATTTGAAATAGATCAAAATAGCAACACGTCAGCTCTAATGCTTACACTAAGTCTCTTTGGCAAAGATGGAAAATGAGTCACTCGATGTAAATAGCAGTTTATCTCATGCAAGCAAAGTCTCCCATAGCAGTGACAACATGAGAAATAATGTTCACCTGGGGAAGATGGCAACCATGACTATAGTGCTGTGAATTGCAATCTGGTATTCCATGGAGATGTACCAGTAGTGTGGCATACACTGCAATCCAGAGAATAAACCATGAGCAGCTCCTAAAATACCTTCTGACAAGCGAGATACACAAAATACAAATGTTTCAGTTACACGTTGCACCTAAGATTTACGGTTTATGGTTTATGAGGGTTTAACGTCCCAAAGTGGCTCAGGCTTTGAGAGACTTCGTAGTTAAGTACTCGGGAAATTTCGACCACCTGGGGTTCCTTAAAGTGCGCTGTCATCGCACAGTAACCAGGTCTCAAGAATTTCGCATCCATCGAAAGTGGACCGCCGCGGCCGGGATCCAACCGGACGCTTTCAGGTCAGCAGCCGAGCACCATAACCACTGAGCTACTGCGGCGGGCTGAAGTTAAGTTTTTGCATTGTTTAATGGGAGAAAAAAAAATGTAATCGTTCGTCAACGAACGAACAACGTACACTTTTATTCTTGCTCTATAGGTAACGGCTTCAGGCGCATTAGACAGCAGAGTGATGTAAGTTTACATCGATGCATCCTTATACGTGCCTGCACGTGTGGGGTCTTTAAATCTAAAGTTTATGGCAATAATAATAATGCGACAGCCCACACTGCCATAGAAAGAGACTTAAATCCCGAACACAACAAAGCGCAGTACGGGGTCTGTCAGCGTGCCCGTTAAATGGCCACACACTTCACAGACTCCCAATTATCGTTTAAAGTGGGAAAATCGGTCTTCTGCACAAGCAGCTGAATGCGCTTCAACGCGAAGACTCACCAGGTCCTTGTAGTCGTCCATGTAGTTCTGGCTCATGGTGAATATCTTCCACCAGTTCTTGTCGCAGGGCTTCATCAAAAGCGGCCAGTAGTCGTGCAGCGGGGGTCCGTCCACGATGGCCGGTATGAGGTACATGAATCCCAGCAACGCAGCCATCGGCACCATCAGCCTGTGCAGATGCAGCGGATGCACGCGTTATAGCCTACCCGAGCGCGCGTACAGGACCATGCTTCCTCAGTACACGTTGGCGTAGTTGGCACTAAGAGGATTAGAAGAGCGCGCAGCCTTTCACCGTGGTCTGGATCCGCCAACATGGCAGCTGCTGTGATGTCGGTGCAAGCTATCCAGAGGTTATCCCGAAACTCAGGAACGCCTCAAACGGAAACTGAGAAACAGGCCAACTGAGACAGAGTGTGGCTGTTGCCGAACGACTCTAGGGCGATATGGATAAAGGCGGCGCAAGTGAAGAGTGCTTGTGTATAGGTCCTCTGTGCTGATTGCGCTAGTGGCATTTGCAGGATCAACAGTGTACCTCTCAGGAAACGAGCGCCACGATGTCTACCGGCAGAGGTATCAGCGCCAATAACCAGCTTTGAAACACGAACTACCTGTGGGTGTGTAACTACATACAGCAGTGCCGTTATTAGTCCGGAACATCAACGGCCATCGGCTGTTCACAGTCACCATTTCGTAAAAAAAATAACAAAGACGATTTCTGGCGTGAACTCACGTGCGTTTGTTGCCTTTTTATTGCTCCTTTCTCTGTAAGCAGTTCTAACCCAAGCTTTCGATACGCAAGAGGCTCGCTGCAACAGAAAAGAGGTAAATAGCTCTGTGTGTGGAGCCGGAAGAAACAATAAGTCGTCGTAGTTTTCTTGCAGCCCCGTCACTTGGACAATGCGCCGTCACTTGGACAATGAGCTTCGTGAACATAAAGAAGTGAACATATTCCCTCTCATGGGTTAAACAACACAGGAATGATATGGAGAGAGGTTAAGTACGCAGTCTTTTCTTCGCATTGATCTTCTGTCAAAAACTCTATTTATCTATAGGCTTTTTTTTCGTTCAGTAAAATACGTCACAAATCGAAGCTCATAGTTGAAGCCGTGCAGCGTAAATCATTCAGTTCTAAACTATGTATCGGCACAATACGCGGCGGCATTCCTTCCCATTCCGGCTCACCTGATATAGCGTCTCACGAGCGGCATGATGTAGAGCAATACCGGCGAAACGTCCCTCCCCAGGAAGCCGGAAATGAATGCGCTGCAAAAGTTTGATTTTGGTGCAGATGAATCCTCTCTCGTTTATTCAAGCGGTGCTCATGAAGAAAACAGACTTAGGATAGAAGAGAAAAACATATGAGGGTCACTGTGGGAAGTCCGGTTAGCATTTAGATTGGGTATGATAATTTAAGTAAGGAGCTTATTTTTATATTAGTGCTGTTTTAGATCAATTTAACCAATAAACTGGATATGTCATGGAACTGCAAGAGGAGAATAATGATACGGAGTTTTTTTTTCCCCAAAATTTAGTGGTTGAGTAGAGAATCACATTTTCAACTTTCGATTCCTGTGCTCTCTAATGATTCTCTTTTCCCGGTGATAGTTTTCAATCGGGAAATTCGAGTGGCAGGAGCAGAAGGGTATGTCTCCGCGCGGCCATTTTCACTGCCTGTTTTACAACAAGCGTGGAATTAACGATATAAACAAACTTTTTTCTCTCGCAGTCATGCGCGATTCCTCTCTCATCAGCCAAACGCTGAGCCTGGAACCTTTTGGGTAGAGTTGCTACAGTGCTGGTCGAAGTGTTATCCGTCTACTGTCGCCATCAGTCCCAGTTCAAGCGCTGGTATAGCCCCCTCATCCGTTAAACCGTTATCCGCTAAAGCAACGACATTGCGATACTTACGTTATGGCGAGAAATGTCTCCACAGCCATGAAGGAGTTCAAATGGACAGTAAGCAAGATGTCCTTTTGTACCCGACGCATGAGGCGAATCGTGTTAGCTGAACGGAAAGGAAAAATCGTAAATATACAAATATTTAATGTCATCCTGAGTCATTGCTGAGGTCTGCTGACTGGACTACCCGCGCTCGATTTTGCATTAATTCTGGCATACGTCCGACCAAACTAAATCGTAGCTATCGTGTTAAGTTCATGCTGTGATATCGTTGTATGTGGTACATGAGTTTCGACGTCCCGAAGCTCCACGCGGGTTATGAGAAGCGCTATAATAAAGGACTCCGAATTAAATTCGACTGCTTGGGGGTCTTTTACATACGCGTTTAGCGCACAACACTCGAGCGTACTTTGCATTTCGCCTTTGTCGAAATGAGACCGCGTTTCGGTTCCACGAGGCTGCACTCGTCAGCCAGACGCCACATCCACCGAGCCACCGCGGCGGGTTGCCTTCCAGCATTCTGGCGCCCCCTCCACTTTTTCTCCCGCTTAGGTTTCGCGCCAGCACCCTGGAGCGTCCTTGATACTCACAGCTGGCGTGAAGGTCTCGAAGCATGTGGCTGTGTCCCAGCACCACCCACGTGGCCGAGAAGACCCGCACGCCGTGGATGAATCCGAGCTTGTTTGAGTAGTCTCCCCAGTTGGGCATCTCCATCAGCTTCTTGAAGGCCCTCCGCAGGGAGACAGACTGCACGGCTTCGTGCACGAAGCCTGCGAAATGGCGCCAGCGATGTTCACAGCTGCGACAGAGACAAAGCGATCGGACATCATCGCGTTGCCGAATCACTGAACGCGTCGTGAGGTTTGCTGGAAGCTGTTCGATTATTCTTGTCTCCCAACATTGTGAAAGCACTTTCCTTGAGGCTTCAACGCTCTGATAGAGTCCCAGGCTGTTGTTTGTGGCCGGATACGATACAACCTTTTACACTAGCCCCGAAGGTTTCCTTCGTACGCTAGGATACCTCCATTGTCCGCCTTACTCTGTTTTATTTACTTTTTTGCCAGAATAATTGTGCTGTAGGTACAACTGTGGTTTGTACATTGAAGCGATAATTCAAGTTGACGAATGTGCCTATGAGTACACAGGCGACTGCAGCCGACGCAGCGCTGGCTATCGGAATTACACAATACCTTTCGGGCGAGAAGGAGCGCCGCAGCACACAGACACTATGTGTGCGTGTGTGTGCATTGGTGCGTGCGTGCGTGGAGTTTGTAGATACTGCGCTCGCGACCGGAGAGCGAAGAAATGAACTTGACAAGACTTGCTACTTCGGCTTATTATGTATACATAGTTCCGCAGGAAGGAATGGCGCGCCAAGAACTGTTAACGTTGGAAGAAAAACACCCGCGCTTGTTGTGCTCTTATTCCAAAGTCCAGTTTTTGTTGCGCCATTCACTTGAGCGAAGGCACGCGACCGAAAAACTTTCTTACCTGTGAAGGCGTTGTATTTCGTCAACTTGTCTTCTGCCGCCACCACCGTCCTATAGATGTCGTATGCAGTTCCGAAGAGGATGAAAGCCGTCCACAGCAGAAATATGCACCTGCAAAAAGTGCGTAAAAAAGAAGTGTCTTAGGTTGTGCGTAAGGGCAGTGCAACATTCGTAGAGCCCACAACCACTAAGAGGCGAGTTACTTACAAAAACTGGTTACACGACTCGCATTCGACAACAAAACAGGGTCTGAACATTTTGAGTCGACGAAAGTTTACGCAAGTGACAAGAGAGAATACGTATGGGCCCACAAAAGTTTCTGGAACGCCAAAAGCGCGCAAGACTTGGATTACCTCGCTACGTACAGGCACAACCATTCATCGATGCATGTCTCGCAAGAAAGTGCGGAGCACATTTCTTTAATTAGTGGCTTCGCGCTTAGACTGATCAGGAATTAAGCTTTGTTGTAATTTTCTTCCGAACGCTCTTGTGGGCACCGGCACGTTTTGGCTGTTATTGCCGAGGTGTTGACCAGAAGACAAGCACACTGATATGAGAGGAATGCACTCGCATATTCACTAACTGCTGCTGCCGGCAGTACCAACCACACTTGGTTTAGTGGTCGAGACTTTTTAGAGTAGATTGCTCGTGGGCAGACTGCGAAACTGCCATAATGGAAGCAATGCGCTCAATCACAGCGCAGTAAATGAGTCAAGAGTGAACTGAAAGCAATCGGTATTTGAGGGAGAGAAAGGAAATCCAAGGAAATCCATACACATGGAATAATACACGTACCCACACATAGGAAAAGGAAGCACGATTGTGTTTGCCAAAAGGAGAAACATTTACATAAATAAATAAATAAATAAATAAATAAAAAAATAAATAAACAAATAAATAAATAAATAAATAATGCCTCCGGGGCCGACGAAACGGGGCTTGTGGCGGTGGAGCATAAAAGGCTGGGCTGCTACGGTAGGCGGCAAGGGTGGGAGAGCGACGTGTACTGGTGACTGCTTCAGCATAGGTGAGCGGTGCTGCCACAGGCAGAAGTGGGCGGCTGGACAGCAGAACTGCAGCGACCTGCTCCTGAATAGCACGGCGGATAGTGGGCGTGAGGGATGCCGCCTGGTGGAGAGTAGGGCAGAGGAGGTCGAGAATGTGATGTAGCCGAGAAAGCTGGCGAGCGACTTCTCGGACGAAGTCTTCGACGTGCTGCATGAACAGGGACTGTTCAGAAGACGATACATTATGGGCCAAGCCAGCAAGACCCTCCGCTGGCGCGCCGGACTGGCGCGTAGAACCGCGTTGCTTTCGTAGTCCGTCGTAGCATTGGCACAATTTGGATGATGGTAGTGACGGAGCTGGGGTTCTTCGCCAGGAGCATCTGAAAAGCGTAATCGGCGATCCCTTTAAGGATGCGATTGACTTTATCAGTTTCGGTCATGGACGGGTTGACACGCTTGCACAAGTCAACGACATCCTTGATATAACTAGTGAATGCCTCTGGCGGTAGCTCAGCTCGAGCACGAAGACGTTGCTCGGCGCGAAGTTTCCGGACGGCGAGGCGGCCGAAAACGTCGACGAAGCTCGTCTTAAAGGACGACCAGGTGGTAAGGTCGGCTTCATGGTTGCGAAACCATAGGTTGCCAACGTCCGTGGGGTAGAAGAGGACGTTGATCAGTTTAACGGAATCGTCCCACCGATTGTAACTGCAGACACGCTCGTAGGAGGCCAGCCAATCGATGACGTCCTGGTCGTTGGTGCCACTAAGGAGTGAAGGGTCACGCTGGCGCGGCAAGCCGGAACAGGGGATGGTGGTAGGAATGGGCTGCGATGGTTCGCTTGGACTTCCCGACGAGAAGCGTTCCGCTTTGAAGTTCCAGGATGAGGAGCGGGACCGGAACCGCGACACACCCACGAAGTGTAGAGGTGTTTATTAGAAGTGCCGGTTAGTGTGTGTTGGTCGAGCAGCGACGCGATGGACACACTCACAGGCATAACTCGAAATCCCAGCTGCACTTCGTCTACATCTTCGCTGCGCTGCTTGAACTGCTGCCGGTCGGTCCCATTACAATATAAATAAATAAATAAATAAATAAATAAATAAATAAATAAATAAATAAATAAATAAATAATGAAAAATAGAAATAAATAAACATACAAACAAACAAATAAATACATAACTAAACGAATATATAATCGTCGGAAGGCTTGCATATTCCTCATTTTTTACCCAATCAGGGTTTGGCGTTGGTCCAGCTTGACTGGCCGGTCAATATAGCAAAAGCAGCCTTGATATTAACCTTGAGATCACCCACTACTGCATGGAAGAAATGGAGACGCGGGTGTCCGATATGCAAACACGAGAACATTGAAGCCGATATTCATCACTTACTGTGGGACTGTCCAGCTCTCAAGCCTACAAGGATCCGGCACCTCAAGGTAGCGGGTCTTTCACCAAGCAACCCTGCTTCATACACTGCCTGGATGTAGGGACCGTACCATCGTTCTCCACTGGACTTCATCAAATCAGCTAGCCTTTTTCCATACATTTAATTACGGATTCATATTTAGTCACACATTCACCCATAATTGATACCCTGTGACAATAAATTTGGTTTTAGAAAAATGGAGACGCCAGTTGTAAGAGTTCGTGGTATGAGAAGCTGTACCTCGGTTCGAACATGGGAATACTGTAAGGTCAGCTGACTTGTGGTACTGACTTGTGACTGACTTGTGACTTGTGGCACTGCGTCAACTGTTGTTCACTCGCTGACAGAGATCCGTTCCGAACACTTAGGGTCAGAAAAGACTATGCCAAGAGTGGGTTTCTTTTTATTCATTTTAATAAAAAAATCTCCCAGCGTGCGCTGGGAATTATAATGTCTACAAATAGTCTGCACTGTTTCTAGCTTTTCTCTCGTTCTCTTTGCCAAGAGGTGCATTATGATATACACTGCCAAAAAGCAGCTGTTCACGACAGGCATCTGCTTACTTAACTGGACGGAACCTGGCCCTGTTCGCTGCTGCATGACCTATTGACTCTGCTGTAGTGATTAAAAATCGACTGTAGAAATTAAAGTCAACAGGGGATTAGAATAAGTATTCTAATTGATGTGAATTAATGGGTCATTTCTGCAAGTCGATCACTGGTCCTAGTACAGTTTAAAAAAAAAGGTGTGCGAGTGTATCTTCGCTAGTCCAAACTCAGAGTTCCGTTTTTAGGTACAGAAATCTTAGCGAGGCGTAGATGTATACGACACCTGTCACGACATGGGAACAATAAATGCGCCCTTATGACGAAGAATAGAGCTTAGCAATTTCAACTGTTTTTGTTTTTTTTCTTACCGCCTATTCCGTACGTATTATCATGGTGATTATCACGGTACGTATTATCACGGTGGAGGCGAGGTTGCAGTTGTCTTCAAATAGGGCACGTATTTACGTGGATGGCGAGGTTTTTCTGAAGAGTGATGTGCAGCCACTTTAGCAGGGACACACTTCTCAATTAACTTTTTAATTAGCGCAGCCTGGTCGTTACGGCCAACGGCGAGGTCGCAGCTGCTGTGAAGATGATGTGAAATTGGTTTTTGAAATGAAGAAAACGTCGTTCTCCAAAACCATTAGCGCGAGGAAATCTGGTGATTTTTTGCCCGAAATCGTAATCGTAGCCCATGATGAGTGCTGGAAGCTCGGTGCAAAAGCAGTGTACTCTGGTGACGTGATGCAATTCGTACGGCGCCCGATTCGAGCAGCCTCCGCTATTGTACCGCGGCATGCATTTTGTCATTCACTTAATAATAATAATAACTACTGTTGGGGAAAAGGAAATGGCGCAGTATCTGAAAGGAAGGAAGAAATAGGTGCCGTAGTGGAGGGCTCCGGAATAATTTCGACCACCTGGGGATCTTTAACGTGCACCGACATCGCACAGCACACGGGCTCCTTGGCATTTTTCCTCCATAAAAACGCAGCCGCCGCGGTCGTGTTCGAACCCGGGAACTCCGGCTCAGTAGTCGAGCGCCCTAACCACTGAGCCACCGCGGCGGGTCATCATCATCATCATTCACTTCGTCGCTTACAAAAACGACGGCAGCGAAGTAGGGAAAATAGAAGAAGGATAGGAGATATAGTTGAAAGAAGGAGAGCATCGAAAGGTGGCTCGTGCGCCACAGACAGTCTGTGTGCCAAAGACAACAGTCCGTCCGGTAATCTGTTAGCCTCATATACCAAGAAATTCTGGACAAGCGCAATTTTCCAACAGGAAGTTAACTTCTCGGTTATAAACACTTATGCCCCGACGTTTTCTCTTATCATAAATTGCTCCATGACAATCAATACACCCACAGAACACTACTTGGGACGCTCGTACTTTTCTGCTATTTATTGTCAAAGGCGTCCCTTATTGGATTTCAATGGCAATCACTACTCGGCGCCAGCGCAGGAAAAACTTTAAAAGCAAGATTTTTCTACGGCTCAGGACGTCTCACCGTTCCCGTCAATATGTTCATAACAGTATCTTATAATACTCCACAGTTGCCTCACAAATAAAAGTGTTGTCCAAGAAAGCTCGACTTGGGGTGGCCGTTGAAGTCTATGTCCTCCAATCGCGCCAGAATTGAAATGGACTGTGCAGAGGGAAGCAGTGAATGCGATAGCGGCACCACGCTGCGGCGAAATTCGACTGGAAGCTCTGCTCAATTTTATGCAGAATCACCGCGCGTTGGCCCGCGCGCCCGATGATAGTATATCGGCCAAGGAAAGGCGGGCGCTACGCGTGCGGCTGGCAAATGATTTTAATTGGAGGCACATGGGAGAGTGTTGTGTTGTGTTGGGTTTTATGGCACATAGGCAGCTAATGCCATCATGCGCCTAGCTCAAGGTATACAATTGGTTGTCTGTAGAATGTTTAGGAATATGAAAAATCGTTGATGGTGTAGATGGCCTAAAAATATTGAACTGCCTTGTAACAACAGCGAAGAAGAAATCTGGAAATAGCTAATGGTAAAAGCCGCAAAGAAGGTCAGGTAGCCTCAGCAGCTATCCTTGGCTGAGCAAGGATCCTGAGGTTCCCAACCAATGAAATAAAAAGCCTCAGCCTTCTTCTCAGGAATGAGAAAGTGGCAGATGTGTATCCTGTACTAAAGCAAACCAGTGGTTCAAGGTGTACAGTTTTTCAAGTACCCCTGCTTCTTTTAGAAAGCTAAAAACGGAATGTATGTTAACAATGGCATTATCACTTAAGAGCAGTGCTGGATGAATAGGATTGCATTCATTATAAAATTGAGTAAAATACTTTTTTCTTAGTGTTTCGAGTTGCAGACATGAAAATAAAATGTGATTAATCGTAAGATCATCTCCGCATTCGCAAATAGGTTTGTCTTGTTTTGTTAGCAGGAAGTTGTGTGTAAGCTGCGTGTGAACTATCCGCAGACGGCATAAAATCACTTCCTTAAAACGTTCCTGGTGCACGCATGATTTAAATTCACCTAAGACTGGCCTTACCAAGTGTAGTTTATTACTCACTTCGCCGTTCCATTCCGACTGCCATTTGTCTTTTAATTTAAGCTGCACTAAGTTTATGGAATCCTTAAAAGGTATTTTTACTTGTTTATTTTCTTCCCACGAGCTTTAGCAGTGAAGAAATCTGCCCTCTCGTTGCCTCTTATTCCGACACGACTGGGAACCCAGCAGAATTTTATGTTTTGTCCTCGAGTTGTGGCTGTTACTATCTTGTGTATGATGTGACCAAAAATCGGAGTAAATGCATTTCTAGGGTGCAAAGCTGTAAGTATACTGAGGGAGTCTGTGTAAATAATACTGTTGGTAAGGTTCTCGTTTTGTATTTTTTCTACGGCCGCACAGACTGCGTAACAGTCTGCAGTGAAGATGGATGAGCACTGTGGAAGTCGTACTGTTTTCTCCGACTTCCCTCGGACCACGGCGCTCCCTACGTAAGCGTCTGTTTTTGAACCATCTGTATAAAACTGCGTAAAATTGCTGTATTTTTCTTCGAGTGAAAAGAATTCTTGTACTATATGTTGTTGCGGAGTTTGTTTTTTATGGAACTGCGTAAGAGTGAGATCACAGATTGCAGGAAAATTGCACAATGCAGGCAGTGGATCTCGTCTCCGAGCAATGTCAGGTAATGCATCTAGTACGCCGAGGTTTTGGCACATCTCTTCAAAACGCAGGAGGAGTGGCCTGATAGCGAGCGGTTTGTAGTTAAACAATGTTATAGATGGGCACTTTGTGACTATTGGGGAACATAGGTGTTTGGGCAGTGAACGAATTTTTTAAATGTATGAGCATGTGAGCATGGTTCTTATATCTGTAAGTGACGGTTCGTTGATTTCTACATATAGACTATTTATGGGTGACGTTCTGTAAGCACCAGAGAAAAGACGCAAACCTAAATTATGTATTGGATCTAGTCGTTTCAGGTAGGAAGGTAAAATACATCCATAGTCCAAGGTGGAGCGTATCACTCAGCGATAAATTTGTAAAAGACATGTCCTGTCAGCACCCCAACGTTTACGTGACAGTACTTTGAGTATATTTAGGGATCTGGAGGCTTTCTTTTTCAGTGCGTTTATACGAGGCAGGAAGTTGAGTTTTTTGTCAAAAGTTATCCCTAGAAATTTATGCCCATTTTTGACGGGTATCTGTGTTCCGTTCATATGTATAAATGGGTCGGCTTGTATGCCTCGTTTCAGCGAGAAAAGGATGGCTACTGTTTTTTGTGTGGAGAACTGGAAACCTTTCTGATCTGCCCATTTCACTAGTTTAAGCATTGTCAACTGTGTTTGTTTCTTGCATGTTGCTCCATTTGAGGATGTGCAGGCTATTTGAAGATCGTCAACGTACACTGAATACAGGATGGACTTTGGGATATTTTTACTTATCGAATTCATTTTTATAATAAACAATGTCGTGCTTAAAATACACCCCTGAGGAACCCCGTTCTCTTGAACGAAGCTCCTGGACAGGGTTGATTCCAGGCGTACTTGAGATGAACGGTCCAAAGGGAAGTCAGTGAGGCAGTTTAACATCCTACCGCGGATACCTAGGTTGCCCAGGTCGCGGAGGATCCCAAACCTCCAGGTTGTATCATACACTTTCTCCATATCGCAAAAAAAAACGGCAAGACAGTGCTGTTTGTGTATAAAAGCTTCTCTTATTCTGTTTTCGAGGTGAACTAAATGGTCTGTTTTTGAGCATCCCTTTTTATAACCGCATTGATGGACATCAAGAAGTTCGTGGGATTCAAGGACAAATGTTAATCTTATATTAAGGACCCTTTCGAAAGATTTCGCGAGACAGCTTGTGAGGGCTGTCAGCCTATAGCTAGTTGGGGAAGTTGGTGGTTTTCCAGGTTTCAGGAATGGTACTATAATGGCTTTCTTTCACTCTTTAGGTATTTTTCCTTCTGTGCATATTTTGTTAAAGAAATTCAAGAGTGCCTATATGGCAGGCTGGGAAAGATGGGCAAGCATTTGAGAGTGTATCTGATCGGGTCCTGGAGCAGTTTTTTTGTCGGCAGACAGTACAGCAATGATTTCTTGGAGAGTGATTAAATTGTTGTATTGTTGGTTTGCACCTCCACTTGTTGGAAGTCTTTGTTTTTAGGCAATACTTTTGTATTTCAGGAAGGACTGCGTATAGTGAGATGGTCTAGAAACTGCAGCGAAGTGTTCACCCAGAATGTCTGCCTGTTCCCCTATGCTTGTTTGTATGCTAGGCTTTGTCAAAAGAGGAATCATGAACGGTGAGAAGTTGCCATATAATTTCCGAACCTGTTCCCACATTTTCTTTTATGTTATTTGACAACTTATCGATGAAATTTAACACTGCCATGAAGCTTTCTCGGCACTGCGACGGACGTACCGAGCTTTTGCTCTTGCCTTTTTAAAACGTACGAGGATCTCATGTGTACGGTACCTGCGAAATTTGCCCCAAGCTCTGTTTTGTTGTTTTTTTGCTTCCTTGCATTTCCTTGTCCACCACACTTTGTTTTTTTGCCGCATCACTCTTGAAGACAGAGGAATAGCTAGGTGTGCGGCATTAATTATACAATTCGTGAACATTTCGTTTATTTCTTCGATGCTGAGGTTTTCTAAAACTATATCTTCTAAATTGGCTTGTGCTCTAACAATTTCCCAGTCTGCTAAATGCATCTTCCAACGTCGCGGTTTAGTTGGGATGACTTCTGGCGCAGATGTAAAACTGATTACGGCAGGAAGGTGATCGCTGCCATATGGGTTGTCGATAACGTCCCATTTAAAATCGTTAAAAACAGATGAAGAAATAAAAGACAAATCTAAACAGCTCATATTGCCCGAGGTTGGAGAGCAGTATGTGGCCTTTTCCGTGCTTAAAATACATATATTGTTTGTAAGAATAAAATCTTCGATTGTTCGCCCCCTAGAGTCGCAGCGCTCGCTTCTCCAAAAAGGGGAGTGAGCGTTAAAATCCCCAACTACCGGATATGGCTCTAGAAGTTCATCTATCAGTTCTTGTAGGTAATGGACTCTTAATGTTAAGTGTGGAGGAATGTACACGGAACAGATTGTTAGTGTTTTGTAGCTGACGATGCTGACTGCTACCGCCTTAAGTTTTGGTTTGAGCTTGATTTCTTGAGCAGGGATGCCGCGTTGAACAACAATCGCGACGCCTCCCGAGAGTCGATTTTCCTGCTCTCGATCACGTCTAAAAGTTTTATAATGTTTTAGGATATGCACATGCTGTGGACCAAGATTCGTCTCCTGAAGACAAAACTATGGGTAACGTTCACCCTAAAACATGTGTTAAGTCACTAATTCCGCGTAAGACCTCTGAAATTCCACTGAATTAAAAAAAAACATGTTTATGTTTTTGAGAGGAAATGAAGGGGGATTTACGTATGTGGTGGGCCCGCTATGAGGGGCCTGTCTTTTTTCCGCTCAAGAGAGCTGTTCCACCTCTGTAATTGAAGCGGAGTGGGTGTTGTATCCATAACCTCAACCGAGGTGCTGGAGGACCGCGGAAGGGCCGCGGTTGTGTTAGTTTCAGGGCTCTCCCGACGGGGGGAGGTCCTGCGGGATGCCGACCCATGTACCGGCGCTCCCTGCTTTGAGGGTGGCAGAGCAGCCTTCGCTGTCCCTGCCTGGGGCGTGGATGACCCTGCCATAGGCTCTGTGTAAGCGGCCTCGGCAGGTGCCGTAGTGCTGTGTGGTGCTACGCCCCCACGCATCACATCAGCGAAGTTGGGTTTTGCTGTGAAAGAGAATGTGTTGGTAAAAGCAAAACGCCTCCTTGCTTCTTTGAATGAAATGTTTTCTTTTGTCTTTATGGTAATTATTTCTTTTTCTTTTTTCCAGGACGGACACGCCCTGGAGTACGGAGCATGGTCTCCTTCGCAGTTTGCGCAGCGCAGTGCTACGTCACATTCCTCAGATTGATGATCTTTCGAAGGGCATTTCGCGCAGGTTTTGCGGCCGCGGAAACTTTGTGAGCCGTGGCCAAACTTTTGACAGTTGAAACATCGGCGGAAATTGGGTATATAATGCCTGACGTTGACTTTCAAGTATTCAACTTCGATCGTTTCGCGCAAGGCACTGGTGTTAAATGTAAGGACCATGTGTTTGGTATCTATTTCTTTGTTATCCCTGCGGATCTTGATTCGGTGAACGTTGATTACATTCTGGTCGGTGAGCCCTTCAAGCATTTCGGCTTCTGTGAGATGGATAAGTCAGATTCAAAGATTACGCCTCGGGCTGTGTTTAGAGATCGGCGGAGGGTTAAAGAGACAGAGATGTACCCTATAGACACAATGTGTGAGAGTTTGGAACACTAGATGCTGTCGCGCAGTTCAAGAAGTAAGTCGCCGCTGGCCATTTTTGAGGCCTTGTAGCCAGGGCCCAAGGTATCGGTTAAGCATTTTGACTCAAGGAATGGGGATATTATTCTTGCCTGTATTCCGTCACTTTCACCGTGGATTACGTGGAACTTTGAAAATGTTTGTCTCTTTTTTGAGAAAAAATCAGCTGCTTTGTTCCGCCCTCTTTTTAGAGAGCGATCTGGTTTGGATAAGGGGGGAGCCATAAAAAAAATTAGTTTTTTGGTCACGGTGCCAGCCACCCACCACGCAGTCCAACAAGGGGACGGGACAGGAACTTGAAAGTAAGTCCTGCCCCCGCCAGCTGTACATCTCAACTATAACCAAATATGACACAACTCAGGGTAGTTGGTCACACAAGATTAACCCTCGCTGCCAGGGAAAAAAAAGAAAAACCAAGAAGTGAGTAGGATATAAGAAAGTTGTGAGACAGAGACAGGGAAGTGAAAGATAGAGGGGAGGATAGGAAAAGGCGACTGCCGATTCCCCGCGATCGGGTCAGGCCGGAGGTGCCGTCTACAGGAAGCTGGGGCCAATGTGGTGTGTTGCCTCCGCCGAGGGGCCTTAAGGGTCCTAACGCTCGGCATCGGCTCAACTACCAGGATCCCCTTTTCCTCGGACACGGCGATGCCACGCACGGCTAGGCGCGGGTGCGCGGGTCCGTGGTGATGCACTGTTCACCATCATCCCCTTGCGAGGATGTGCCTGCGGATGCTCGGGAACCCGTGGTGTCGCCATTTACCAACGCCTGCAAGCTGCAGACGCCACCCTGCGGGGAGCACATGGGAGAGGCCTTGCCCTGCAATGGGCGTAGTCAGGCTGATGTTGATGATGATGAATGGTCATCGGATGGAAGTTAACACCACAATGTAGAAGGTTAAACAAAATTTGCCACGCAGAGCCCAGTGATTCATTTGGCATAAGGCAACCGTCACGCAGCTGCGGCAGCAACAGACAGCTCCTTTTAATGCAGCAACATTCCTAGTAAGAGAGAAAGGTTTAACGTCTGGAAAGGTGAACATAAAACCTGGAAAAAAGTCTTCACATATGCTACTCAATCTTGAGGAACGGGACGAATACAGAGCTGGAGGGTGATGCCACATTACAAACAGCTTCATGCAGTGTGCAAGACACTTGGTTTATTCGCTTCGTGCAAGTTATCTTAATGTGCACATACACAGGCATTATCTAGTGCATGTGGCACATTAAGCATGAACATGTCTCAGGGTGAGGCGAAGGAACCAAAGGAGAATAAAAACAACTATGAAGTTGCAGGCTTCACAATTAAAAGGGAAGAACAGTAACACGACAAGAAAAGCACAAGCATGGCAGCAACAAGATAACACACAAAGGACACAAGAAATACAAGGCTAACGTGGCCCTCAGAACAATCTTTCAGGGAGGCAGCATCCCACGCATGCAGTGGTATTCTGGCAAAAGGTTCATTAATGCTGCATGATAACACTGGATGTGTAATGATTTTCGCAAGCCCAGTGCACTCCGTGAGGAATGTACAACAGGCTTCATCAATGTTTGTTGCCTGATGTGCAAGTGTATAACCTTCCCTGTATACACTTCTCATCACATACATATTAGGGCCATTGTTGGTTCTTTTCACGTGGTGTATCACAATGCGGTTAGGCAACATTTACACCATACACTGATGCAACGAAGACCCTGTGATGGCACTGATGTGCACTGCAGGAGAGTAATGCTCCAATGAATTGCATTCACTTTCAAAGTAGTTTCCTTTAATGTACATTAACATAAACAACCGAAACTCTGTATGCACACTAAAAACATGACGTCTACAGTTCAATGAAGGCCACCATACCATCAGTAGGCGTTGAAATGTTGGCAAAAGTCTGGAAGGACACTGAGGACAAGTCGAAGTTGCTCTGTAACAATTCATTACCCCAAAGTTGCTCTGTAACAATACATTACCACATTCCAATAAGAAAGGGCCTGCTTGTAATAAGAACAAAGCTCGTGTACAGCTCATAGATTATTTGATCAAAGAAACACTTGAAGTGCGCAAGATTACCGTGGTGAACTGCATTTGGCAAGAAGGCTATTACAGTCCTTGACTATGTGAAAGAAAAAAAATGGAACACTTAAGATGCACAGTGGTGTGTGAACATGGGTGTGTTTTTCAGCACGATTAAGTCAGTTTGAAACATGGTAAGCAAGTCATGAACAGAAAGTATTCATCACGAATATAATGCTACAACAGGTTGCAAAATGAGGAAATTGGAGTCATTGCTCGTGCATAACATTTAGGCTTCCTGAAAAATTACCTTCTTGTACAGCTTTGCTAGCTATTTTCTCTTCAAGTTCAAGGAGAAGTATGAAAGCAATCCAGGACAGGTGGAAATAGGCTGCTATCTTGCTTTGAACTGTCAGAAAAAATTTTTTTTCTTTGTGATTACTACCAGGTATTTTCTTTACTGCTGCGTGGAATGTGATGGCATCGTAATTAGTGCTAAGATGTTATTGGGCAATATGTACCACCAGAAAAGAAAGGTATGGAAAGCCTGCACACACCACTGTCAAGGAGAGGTTTATAACAGGACATCATTAAAGCTGCCATTCAGCAGAAAGCCCAGCGTTATCCAACCGGCATTGTGTCAAAAAACTGCACCACGCATGCATGTCTGGAATAAAAGTAACCGAAAACAGCATTTGTAATTTAAATCAAATTTCAGCACATGTCTCAAACTACTTCGCCTTAATAAAGAAATAAATTTTACATACAAAAAATTTGATTAAATTTCAGTCTGGCTTCAAAGACCCTCGGGTCACCAGCCAGGCACACACTACCGACTAGATCACGCATGCACATTGACAGTACTGAGGTACAAAAGGGGGGGGGGGCGTGATGTGTGCGTGCTGTTGGCTTCATTTTAAGCTTAGTAATGTAATTACTGCAGTTAACTAGAGATGTGCCAGTCAGTGAGAAACCAGTTATAGTAATATCATGTAGGCGAACTGCAGTGTGCAAGAGTTCAAAAATAAGAATGTCGAACCTGTGTTAAGATAATTGTGATACATGTGCGAGCATGAATGGAAAACAGCGACTGTGAGTGTGAAGAGAAACCACTGCAAGGAGCCATTAAAACTGTCGCATAAAGCCTCAAATGCTGAGCTTAAGTGTCCTCCTACTGTATTGGGCAGCGAGACAAGTTGCTATGTCTTTTAGGTGTTGCAACTTGTCCGAGTAAGGTGTGTTTTGCATGTACAGTGAGTGTAAGCTTGTATTGCCAAAATAATTTATTTTCATCACTATCCTTAATGAATCCAAGAATTCTTTATGCAGCCTAATTCAGACTCATTACCTAGTGCAACATTACATATTGAACAATACGCCTCGTGTTAAAACGATAAAATTTTTTGGACAGACCCTCCTTTCATAAACAATCAACAGTGGGCACGCACATTATTGTTGCCTAATTTGCAAAGAGGAGTACCCAGCAGTTACCTTCGCTAAACAAAAAAGTGGAAGCACGTACACTATCGGTCCAGTCACAATAAGGGTGTAGAGGGTAAACAGGTTGTCTGGGATTTTTCTTAAAGCCACCGAACATCCCCAATTTACATGAAGCAAATTGCAAACGGCTGAGTCAATGAAAATGGGATCGAACACAGTTTGACTGGGAGGTTGATAGCCCAGTGCACAAAATTATCTCGGAAAAAGAAAAAGATCCTGGACATGGGAAGACCACCTGAGTAACCCAGAAAGATGAATAACAAAGTTTAATACTACTACAATTACTGTCAATTTCCAGCTGGATTACTGAACTGGATCATACCCTTTCAGCTGCAAAATGCCATTTGGAGCTTTATTGTCGAAATTACGTCCAGCTGCATAATTTACACTTACAGTTACCTTCAACTGAATTAATGTAGAATTTGTAGCTTTTCGTCAGGGGTACAAATTTCAGTTCGAAGATGGCAATAGCTAGCCTGACAAATCTCTGCCCAAGCCTTCCATTTTTATCTCGAAGATAATGACCATGAAAGAATCGGTTTACTTTTCCGTCAAGAAAAAACAGTTAATTGCTCTTTAATCACATGCAGCATGGGAAAGAGCCAGTCGAAAGCAAGCACACAGAGGCAACCAAATGCCATGAAGCAAAGCATGTTGCAATCTTACCATACAAACAGTGCCACACAAGATGTGTTGCACCCTGGAGAGATGCTGTAAATGACTGCAGACGCAGCAACCATGCTGTATGTTGAGCATGTTGTGAACTGCTGGCTCTCCACAAACGCCAAAGCAAACAAAAAAGCACTGATGAAAGCATGTTCAGTCAACACTATGATGCTAGAAGGAAAATATTTTGGTGCCTTCCTGTCTTTCACTGAAGCACCAAATAAAATGTGCGTTGTTTACAAACAGAACACGTAAGGAGGCAATACAAGGAATGGCATATCTTAAAAATCACCAAAGCATGTGTTGAAGCACACACTCAGTAAGTTGGCCGATGGTAGGCGGAAAGCACTTGGGAAACTTCCTGACTTTGTAACAATACACACCCCGGGAAAAATTTGGGGGGGGGCACTTTGTTGACCTAAACTGCGGTGAGGCGAAAGCCTTTAGCGCAGTATTGCTGCTTGTGTCGCTGATGTTGATTAAAGACTACACAATTATTCGCTTCACAACACCTTCACATTAGCACGTGCACGCTTGGTTACTGGAGACACAGGAGAGGGTTTAGGCGGCATCTTTCCAGGTCGCCATTCTGGAGGCGGCTGGCAAGATTGCCAGGGCAGCGCTCCTCTCTAACGATGGTGGCGCCACTCAGTGACGTCACACGCATGCGCAGTAGGCTGAAGCGCAGGTATAAAGCACTATTATTGCTAATTAACTAATTACTATTTAACTCTGAGGACACTAGCCTGTTTGCGTGGAGGAATGTGAAAGCATGTGTTTTGGGGACAGGTTCTTGAGGGTAGGACACAGTAGCTCTCATCCATGGTAAAACAGAGCGGAAAAACACGAGGATGGAACAAACACGCATTATCACACCGTCTGAAGAAAGTGGGGCCAAAATTTCAAATTCATGTTATGTTTTCGTCTCGCAGAAAATTAAGTAACATTTTCTGAGCTGTGCAGCGGAAGCGAGAGTCCCTACTAGGAAGGAGGATTGGTGGTGGTTGTACCACAGCACACGTAGAGAGGAGGGTAGAGTGCGTCGAAGGTGTTGTATACAAGATCCTCCTTTCATGCGGTGGATGGTATGTTGGCCAGACTGGGCGATATCTCAACGAACGCCTGAGGGTGAATCCCAATTCTTTGGACAGGGCAGCTGGTTCGAATTTTTCGCTGCACAGAAGGCAACCTAGGCACACATGCGCCCCATTGCTTCGTCAGACATTCGTCATCTTCAAACATAAGAATCAGATAGTAAAGGAACTAGTAGAGGCATATCACATTGACAAGGGGAGTGCAGCATGCATTAGCAAGCCCCCATTATCACTGGCTAACCATGAAATCACCTTTTTGGAGCATGCATTTGTAGAAATATAGATTTAAGATGCTCAGTTATGACGCAGTGTTTCTTCAATATTTTTTGTTCTGTTTAGTATTTCGCGGGAATAGTATAAGCACACAAGTGCTTAATAAATCACCAGTTGAAAGTCAGCGCTCGTGTCGTCGTGTTTGTTCCGTCCTCGTGTTTTTCCGCGCTGTTTTACCATAGATAGTAGCAACCAACTTGCCAAGCTTTCCGTACTTCTAAGTAACTCTCACATCTCTCTAAATCTCGGTGGACACCTTAACCACGTTTGATTATAGATATAGTGTCACACTTTTATGCAAACATCCCCGCTGGCAAGTCATGAGCCTATAAAGGCTTTCACCTTGAAACTATTCTCTGTTGTCATGAATACCACTAATAAATTGAAGGCCAAAAATATGGTCGTGTTTATAGAACAGCACCAAAATGAAGAACACTTCACCAGCTTCTTAGCAGTATGCTGTCATACTTGAAAAAGAGAAAATGCACATTGATTCAACAGGATAGATAAGCGGGCGAGTTGGTGATACATAATGCAAAAAAAACAGCGCGAACAAACGGGGACTAGACGAAGAATACACAGGAACAAGCGCTGTGCGGTTTTGGTAGTGGCGTATCACCAAGTACAATCACTTTTCCTGGTTTCTGCGACGTCCCTTTCCTTGACGGGAGATTCGGTCGAACCCTGCTCCACAAGAACTCAGTGCACTCGTCAACGGTTTTGCACCATTCACGGTACATACGAGGATGGTGATGTAGACTTCCGCTGTGCTCACAGGCAACTCTCAGGCGGTCCTTGAAAAACCGGCCTTGGTGCCTCCATTCCGAAGACAGGATTTTACATACGCGGCGAGCATGTCCTTTGGACGGTTGCAGGAACCCGCAAATCACTTGAAGTTCAGGTGGACACCAACCTTTCCTTGCATGCCAGGAGGACACACGAGCTTTGCACACACACACAGCAACCAACGAGGCCAAGACAGCCGGGTCAACAAGGGTCAACAGCGCTTGTTCCTGTGTATTCTTCGTCTAGTCCCCGTTTGTTCGCGCTGTTTTTTTTTGCACATTGATTGCTTGTGGCATAGCTACATGTGAAAACCATGACAGTGAGTGCTATTCCCACACGCAGCTGATCATACACTTACTGTCTGTCAGGTAGAACCCAAATGGTGCTGTGTCCTCCTCCTTGTTGTAGATGTTGATGCTCCTGTTATCACCACTCGCCGGTGGTGTCATGACCTTGCAGCTGAGTGTGGATGAATGCCTTCTGTTACATAATGCAAGCTGTGCTGATCTTCGAAGAGAAATCTTGACCATGCCATGCAGCAGTTGGCATCTTTGCAGACACCTCATGCAATCATTCAGGAGCCTGGTATGGCCACCCAGCTAGGTAAACAGTCAAGCCGAGATGTGACCGAAGATGGATCTGGAATTAGGGCCTTCGAGCTGAGATCCCATGGTGAGAGTGGTCCGCCACATCTGCATTTGACGCACACCATCACCTGCAAGTTAATGTTATACACTTATATCTTCGAACAAGGTAGACATTGGGTTTCCAAATATTTTAAATTGTTGAAGCTGCAAGTCCAACTGCAGTCTGTTTCTCGTATCATTGTAAAATATGTTCAGTGCAAAACCAATCATTAGTACCAAATTGAACTGTTTCCATAATAGCTACAGATACTTGATTGCAGTTTTTCTAAACTGATAGCCACAAATAATTACATATTAGAGTCTTTTTATACTCAGTAAAAGAAACCACTACAAAATATGTTGCAGGGAAGGTCACAAGTTCAATTGTTTATGACTACCTTCAGTTTTTTAGTATATGCATGCTTTTGCATTTTGCACTAATCAAAATGAGGCTGTCATGACATTGTGGTCCGTAAGAGAAATCCAAAGCCACAGAACAACAATGCGTGTCACCCATACTTGTTTCTGCTGTCATCTGAAAACTATAGCCATGATTCATGTACATTATTTTGTTATGCAGTTTTATTTACACTGTCCTTCCTTGCTCAATGAACTATGTATAAATGCACTCAGATATCACTAGCTGTATGCAATCTTACTCCAGGTAAACACGTTAACCCTTCATGCCTGCCACAACTCACTAAGCACGTGCTCACCAGTTTGACGATTTTCATGCGGGCAGTACAGGATAATGAAGAGATATTCCACACAAATGCGTCATGGATGGATCTCACACAGGCTTCTGTAAAAAAATGTACAAGACTCATACCGAAATAATTAGGGCAAAAAATTTTTTCGCCCTCCTGCGGTCATTCCCACGTGACTGCTGTGTAACTGATGCTGTAACACTGCTATGAAAATTTCAGATTGAATAGAGAAACCACCTTTATGTGCTTCATTAGTAATGCTTAAGCCCGGTTATATGATTCCTTTAAGCTTTCACACAATTTTTTCCACGCTTAAGGGAATGACTGTGTGCTGCAAATACTCATTTGCCTGCTTTGAAGTCATTTTCAGCCTGCATGCAAAGGGAATGAGAATGATGCTCGACAAACTGTCACCGCTACAGCTTTAGTTTTCCTTACCTCAATGATGGTGGAGGTGTCACGTTGTACCTTTCCCGAGAGACGTTTACGCTGTCTTGCTGACACAGCTGTGATCAAGATAGTGCGCCAGTGCACACGGATGTCTCGTCGTGAAGCCCGACACATTCCTGGAGTTCCCTCCTCGGCCGCGCGAACACCTATCATGTCATCCGCTCATCACGCGCACAACGCTCACCCGTTCAGCGACGTTCACTGCTGGCGATCGCACCTCAGAGCTCGACAGTTCGGCACTGCCTCTCACCCCAGTGCATCCTTGCACAGCCACCACATCACACGCCTCGTCAGATTATTGCACAGAAGAGCTGTCTAGTCAGAGACAACTCGAAAGCGTCGTGGTGCTATCGAAAGTCGCTCACCTCTCACAATTCTAGGGTTTAATAAACGACGAATAAATGCAACGATCAGAAAAACTCATTAACACCGTCGAAACTCACCGCCGGCGCCGTCATCTCCACGCTACATTAAGCGCACGGACCGATGATTTCTTACTGCAAGCGAAGGGTTTGCAATGGGAGAGCAGTTAGCGCCCCTATGCGGCTGCACATTTAGGCTCTGGCTAATAACGCTCTAATCCCTTGCTTATTTCACATGTGCCCTTATGACGCCGTTTAATTGCATTGTGCAAACAAAACAAGACTTTTATAAGCTTACTTTTGGCTTCAAATAAATACATGTCAAACTGCGGTGACCTTACGTCGTATAAATCAGCGTTGCATTCACTCATTTGCATAATTCGGGTACCTTTCGTCGGGCGAAATTATTACGGCGAATTTCCGCCATATCTAGTAATGGTGCACATTGTAAAAATTATGAAACGTCATTTTGACATCACTTCATAATACGTGCGTATCACGTGTTACACGTGACATTGTTCCAGCCAATCAGATCTGAGGAAGCGGCCGTTTTCGGTATGCATCCATTTTCTCCAAATTGGCAAGTCGAGCGCATGTGCTCTCATACGTACCACCTGTACCTTCTTTTGCCCTTCACAATCACTTATATTTACCAGCCGGGCACCAAGAATACGCTGCTGAAAATGTTTTTTCAATGCCACGCCAATTTGACGTCAGCACGAAAAGTGCTTCTGCAACAGACGATGATTGACACCAACCTTGCCCTGCCTTGTCGCTGACTGACACTTCTGACAGCCGATAAGAGAGGCAACATGGCGCCGACAGGCAAACGTGAATGTCGAAAATAGACTTCCTGGCAGGTGGCGGTTAAATCACTGATTGGTCGCACGAGGTTGTGCGGGAAAAGAAGCTTGGATCGCACGAATTCAACGGGGGCAAAACCAGCTGCCATCCCAGGACAGTGGCGCACCGCTTAACTGCTGCACCAGGAGTGGTAAAGGACTCCCAGGGATCTTTCAATGTGAAGTAAAAAATAGCAATTCTGCGTACATGGGCATTAAATTATTTGACATATCGTCATACCTTTAAGGCGGAGCGCGGGTCGCGCTGGGGTGGCGACTGCCTTCACGAAGCTAGCGCACTGATCAGAAGGGGTGCGGCGGCGAATACGTAAAGCCAAGCAAATGTAGAAGCCTCAGCTGCATGACATCGGGTTGCATCACGCAGCATCACGGACCGACTGCGCTCACGATGCGAGCCGGCCGGCGTACGCCTTCTCACTCGTGGGGGCTTCGGTGGCGCCGGGTGCCTACTGTTAAAATAGGCACGAGGACGTTTCCTGCTTGGTGCTCGGCCATCATGGGACTGAAACGGTCGGAAATGTGACCCAGGTCGTTCTGGCAAATTGCCCTGTTGGTAGGGGCGGCCATCTTTTAACCGAAGTGATGTTCCTGATTTAGAGCATCCACCTCGCATTCGAGGGGTGCTGGGCTAGGTCCCCACAGCTGCCGGGTGGCCATCGGTTTTATAATGGGTACAAGATTTCCCTCGGCCTAGTGATCGACTCTTCTGGGGTGAAATGCTTCGAGAAGGGCCTTTGGTCACTTCGGCTTCTCGCTATGGAAAATCTATAGGCTATAGGGACCGAAGTTATCCTTGTGCGGTAAAGCCTACCGTGGCCCTTTTTTGCACAAGGTGGGCTCGAAGACCCCTTTCCCAAGCATTTCGCCCGAAATAAGCCGAGCACAAGGCGAGAGGAAATGTTTTACCTATTGTATCACCGGTGGGTAGACGGCGGCACAGGGAATCGAACCCTGCACCTACCGCATGCGGGGTGCTCAAATCACCTTAGGGGCTCAAACCTACGGCAGAGTGACGAGATTTGAAGGCGCAGGCTCCTTTGCTATAACCCATCCACCCTGAAAAGCCGAGCACCACGCACTGGGATAGCCTTGCATCCATTTGAAGGAACCGGTGGGTAGCCGGTCGCAAGTGGGGAACCGAACCCGCTTCGTCCAAGACAGGAGTGAAATTGTGAAATTTTCTCTTCAAAATGTCGAAGGATTGCTTGCACTTGTGACAGTCGAACGTGTACGTCTGTTAAGACACGCTATTGAGAACGTGTACGTGTGGTGAGGCATCCCCATGCTATCACGGTAACACGGACCACCTTTGCATGTCGAAGTGTTCGAAACTGGGTTTACCCCCAAAAAGGCGCACCGGGGGTGCAGCCTCCTCCAAACGCACATCCGTGAGGAGTCCAGGCACCGGCCCGGAGGACGTTTGCACACATTTGCACCGGTCGGTGTCAGGCGGTGGGTTTCGAAACAACCACTAATAATCACTTTGAGCGAGAAACGAAAACACTGTGCGCTAGACGTGGTCCCACATTTATTGAGATGGCTTGAGGCTAGATGAGAGGAGGCGACCAGCCAACAACACGTCCGCTCTGCCCGTGTGCCTTAAATGTTCCACTGTGAGCGTGTCCGGCACCTCCTCTTCATTTGAAGCCCCAGTCCATGTGGTGGCGCTGCAAGGCAATCGATGGAATGGTGCCATATAAGTTCGCCAAGAATACGAAATTTCAAGGCTACTGAGTCAGCCCGGTAAAGACGTAGTCACTGTTTTGAGGGACATTGATCCAGTATTCCTTGTAGATGCGCTGCCTAAGAGGGAGACAGTAAATACTGGCATTCACGAAAAACCCTGCAGAAGCTAAAGCAGCGTTACCACCGTGTCCGAAATAAAAAAAGGTGCGTGGGAGATTTTTCTCCATCACGATAGCACCCGCCCTCACACCAGCCTGAAAACAAAAGAAGTGATTGCCAAATTTGGGTGGACAGCGCTGCCTCATCCGCCATACAGTCCTGACGTAGCACCGCCTGATTTTAATTAATCTCGGGCGGCTAAAAGATGCGCTTCCCAGATTCCGACTTCAGCATATGACTAGAGCCTTCATTCGCCATCACTTCTGTCGCGTCGTGAAGACACGGCTGCACCAGAAGGAAAACAGCTGGTACAAAGCAGGCATGCATGCCCTTGTTCACTGCACGAGCAAGGCCATTATCGTTGACGGAGATTACGCTGAAATGCTATATAGGTCCGGCAGATATGTTGTGGTATTCTCTGTTAATTGCATAAATATTTATTAAAAGTGTTTGAGAAAAAAATGAGGCGTGTTAATTTTTGAACAACCTAGTTATGACGCATGCCGACAGTCTTGGAAAGAAACTCGGGCCTTAGCCTAATATTTCGGTCGGTCCGTCCATGCTCTGCCTTGTTTTGCACCGCCACGAATAAATCTTGGCCTGCGACGGAAACCCGAACGTGAAGCGTGATACTTGTGCCGCAATCCGCTCTCCTGGCACAGAAGACGCCCAGGCGACAAGCGCCGGGGACGCAACGCAAGCGCAAGTTGGCCCCGGTTGGTCGAAGTGCGGTGGTTGCCTAGAAGCTCTTCGCACGTGATCGAAGGGATGTAGGCCGCAAGAGCGCCAGAGAAGGAATATAAGCTGCGGAGCTCCGATGGTTTATGGTTTATGGGGGTTTAACGTCCCAAAGCAACTCAGGCTATGAGAGACGCCGTAGTGAAGGGCTCCGGAAATTTCGACCACCTGGGGTTCTTTAACGTGCACCGACATCGCACAGTACACGGGCCTCTAGAATTTCGCCTCCATCGAAATTCGACCGCCACGGCCGGGATCGAACCCGCGTCTTTAGGACCGGCAGCCGAGGGCCATAACCACTCAGCCACCGCGGCGGCTCGGAGCTCCGAATATGCCCATTAACAGTACTCAATCGTCGGTGCCTTTTATGACGTTGGGTTTGTATTTCTACCCTGGAAGCTTACTTTTGTAGCTATAGCTACACTACGCCCCCTCTTCGACCCTACAGCGTGGCACCAGTTGAGCTCCGTGGCAGCGCCGTTGGTCACGTGGCTGGTCACGTGGGTTGATCACGTGGTGCGGCCACTGGTCACGTGGTTGGTCACGTGGTGCGGAGCAGCCGGCGGCGCTGCGCGCAACAGCTGTGCGCATGCGCAGTTTCAAGTGGGACGAAGACGAAGACGGAACGCCCAGCGAAACGGAGCGGCGAAAGACTGACTTTGCAATTCGACTGAGCCACTCGGCCAGACGTAGCTATCGCGTCACTCCGAATTTAACCAGAGCTAAATCAAAGCCGTTTTTTAGTACTATTTCATCGCCGCGTATTATTGGCCACATCGTACACAGCAGGTACAAGCCGTTTCCCTTATGTATAGCCAGCAACGACGACAGTAGGAGACATAGTCAGCCCATGCAAATGGTAGCTTTTATTGAAGTGTATTAACTCCTTGTTTATATACTACGCACTTGCCCTCGTTCAAAAGAGCCGTCTATTGCTACCTAGCTTACTCTGGACTCTGCTCGATGCAAGTCATCATCCAAGGTTTTGCATCTATTTTTTTCCCAGCCATATCTTGTTGCTGACCTGAGAAAATATGGCTCATGCACTTCGATTTCTTGCTCTATACGCTGGCCCCGCGGGAGCGATATGGAAAACAAAAACGTAGTAGACCGAAAAGCACCCATATACAAGCGCGCTGTGGGGCTAGAGCAAACAATAACCCGCTTATGCTTTTGGGGGTAAAAAAAAGCAAAACGAATGTCTGCTTACGCCATGTTTAAGATACACTGCTGTTTCTGGGGAATCAATCACTATTCAGGCGATAACAGGTCACAGACATGGTACGTACCCGTAGCCGCACCGTTCTTAGCTATATACTTTTGCTCATGCACTGAAGACAGGCAAAGGTGCTCACGAATCACGTTTTGGTACACTGACTGCCAAGAGCCGGTCGCAGTTATCTGGAAAACTAGTATAACTGATAGAATTTCCTTTTGTCGAGGTTCTGCATTCCTAGGATCCCAGGCCGCTGACTTCCACTTTTTTTAGTAACTTATCATAAACAACCTTAACAATATATGCAGGCAAGAATGTCTGCTTGAGTCTTCTAACCTGTTCCTGGTAGCTACAAGCCATCTCATGAAAATATATGATTGTGGCACAGCCGACGAAAGACACAAAAACAACAGGGAAGTACCGGGCTGAAGACTCCCGGAGAACAAGACAGAAGTGCTCTACAAAGAACACGTGCTGCTTGAGCAATGTTGGAAGGGTGTTGTTAACAGACGGGCGCTGTCGTGTGGCAAAGTGTACATAATCAAAACGGGGCGGGATGCAAACACACGCCTAAGAGAACACAGAAATTCAATGCGGTCGAACACGAACGTGCACTTGGCTGCCCATAGCAAAACGTGTTCCTGTTACCGCGAGTTTGAAAAAGGCGGTATTCCTTTCAAACTTGCTAATCAGATTCCAAAAGTGAGACCCTGAAGCTATCCGCACAAATAGGCGCAATGGGAAGTGTGTAAGCATTCCTTCTTTGAACTTGCATGATAATGCGATTGCCTTTATGGGTGCCTTGTGCAAGGTCTCTTTCCTTTGTTGGTTTATGTTTTGTTCGCGTGTCAAGGATGACTTCTCCTTTTACGGTGTTCTTCCTCCAATAAATATCCATTTGTGTGTTAGCGAGTGAGCTGTGTGTTCTGCTCTGTGTATAGTACCGCTCCAGTCTCTATACTACACCAATACATGCCGCGTTGCCGCCAACGTGTTGCCACTTGACAGCAGGCAGCGCGTCTACGTACAATAACCTGGCATCCCTGCGGGACAAACGTAGCAAGGAGAAAGGGGCACGGGTACACCGCTGCAAGTCAGCCTGCAAGCACTCGTTTCGCAGGAACTTTTGCACGGGAGAAATCTGAGGCACAAAAAAAAATATTTATTTATATCGTTGAGCCCTTCAAGATTCCCTGTTGCGGTACGAGACTAATGTATCGCAGGTTTTTTGGCAAATAAGGCGTCGATTTTTTATTTCGAGTGAATTCGTCACTGCGAACATTTAGGCCCCTTAGTCCACGTCTGAGAGATTACTGTGACCTTTCTGTGCTGAGAAACATTTCGTTTTTCGCGACAGACAATGAATACTACAAGCTCTCACTGGTTCACTAGACTGATGACACTTGTTTCGCCAGACAACCGGCTCACATAGCTAGCAAAGCAAATACTAAAGCAAGTCTAATGGCTTTCAGGTTGACAACACAGGCGATTACTTGGAATGCACGTGCGCTATATAGTAGGATCAACTTAAGTTCTCTCACATTCGGGACCGACAGCCAGAATTCCGCTGTGACAAAAAGCAGACTCACGAGACGAAATCATAGCCCAAGAAATCTGATGCCTCTGGGTTGTTTGATATAGTTAAACTCTAAAAGCTGTTTTTTTTTTTGCCTTTTGTGATTGGTCAGCGGAATACAGGACGCTGCAGACCGTGGCCCGTTGTTAGCAACTGCTGCTTTTTTTTTTAATTTTGTCCTACTATAGAGAGACCTCATGCGCCTAATACAAAACTGTGACAGCCGCTACCATTATGGCGAAAACAGTGACACAACCAAAGAGACGTCTTAGTTTTTTCGACAATATAGTGGAAAAGCAGGAGTAAAGTAGACGAGAACAAACTGCTCCAAATAACATAATTTAAACTGCAACGGGACGCCAGAAAGAGATGGCTTCTGTCAGTTCAAATGAAATGCGATTGTCTGTCTGAGTCAGAACAACTACATTTTGCGCTACTTCCGCCAACAATAGAACCCTCCTAGTTAGTATACAGAACTTGCGCTTTCAGTTTTTATTATTATTATTAATCATAAAGACATATATAATACAAAAACTGAATTGAAAATTAATACAGCAAGAGGTCCCGAAACTGCAGCGGGACCTCTTATGAGAAAACTAATAACTTGAGAAAGTAGACTAGTTTCATTGTCCACTGTCTCGAATTCGCAGAATTGTGCCGTTTTTCAGGTGCGCTTTCAATGTTGGTGCACTGGCGCAATGTTGGTGCAGTGCAGCAGTTATTATTTCTTCACTCCGTTCTTCCATAATTTTTGCATTAAAAGGTCTAAATATATGGAGATATTGACCGGCACGAACTGCTAGGTTTTTCAAGCAAGTTCAGGAAAGAACGAAAACCAGTGTTAGGACAACGTTGTCGTCGGCGGTGGAGAAACGAACGAAGAGGGGACCGCAGCGGTGGCCGAGTGGTTGAGCATCTGCCTTGCATGCGGGGTTCGATCCCCAGTGCCGCCGGGTAACCACCGATGATACAATGGGTACAAGCTTTCCCTTGGTCTGGTGCTCGGCTTCTTTAGGGTGAAATGCTTGGGAAATGGGTCTTTGACCCAACCTTGAGAAATCGAAAATACCTTGTGCCATGGCACTCTTTGGCCTCAGATGCCCTTGCGCCATAAAAATTCATCGTCATCATCATCAAAGAAGAGGGTTAAGGGAACGTAGTCAAGCTTTCGACGCGGTTGTCCAAGACGCACTGCACACCCTAATATGGAGGCACTAAATATAATAATCAGAGTGAAGTAGACTTCAAAGGCTCATAAGAAGCTGAACAGTTAGTGGAGTTAATGACGGACGGCTAGAACGGATGACGCAGATAGAATTTGTCAAGCTGCGCGCCCTTTATGTTCCCCACGCATAGTGCCGCCATCAGTCTGTGCGCCGGTGAACTGCATCCGCGCGGCGCCGCAGGACTCAGTCAAGGGATGGCGCGGGTGTAGCCTTGTAGTCGGGGTCAACGTTTTAATATAAGGGCAGTTGGAAAACAGCGGCGGCGCGCCAGATCGGCGCGTCGTCTGCTACTTCCAGCTTGAGGAGCGTCAGCAGACGGTGACTCGCGTGCGCACAGAAACGTATTTATAATGAACACAAACGCAACTTTCGCCTTCATCTCTTTTGCATTAATGAAACAAGACGGCTTAGTTGCATTTATAACCATAACATTAGCCGGGCACTTTGAAGACGCGTTGGCAAACAGCTTATCACATGCGTATTTGATACGCTTTCAAGAAAAAAGCTACCGTGCTCCCAGTGTCGATCAGTTTACTTACAGAAAATGCCTCAACCACCAGGACGATTATATTACGGCGAAAGCCTTTAATGTATCATTCTCGCGGTGTCCGTCCGTCCGTCCGTGGCACTCTTCAACTCGATAACAAAAAATATTTGTGCACGACAGCATTTGAACCACCATCCCTCCGTTCCGCAGCTGCGCCTGCTAACAACTACGCTACTTCCTGCCGACGTATATGTAGTTCTCCTTTTCTAGGACGCTGGAGAGTGTTTGCGGAAAGGCGTCGAATCAGATGGATGCCTCCCAAACGCCATCCAGTGTCTCCAGCATTTAATATTCACAAACAATTTTGTACGTAACATCTTAACCAAACATCAGTAACACAAGCAGCAACACTGCGCTAAATGCTTTCGCCTCACCGCACTTTCGGTCAACAAAGTGCCCCTGAATTTTTTTCACCTCGCCGCATCAAAACAGAGAAAGTGGCTGAAGGAAAAATTAAAAGTGCGTACGCCGCAAGAAAAAAAGGAAGAATAAGCATTTAGTGTATTAGCAAGCTTTTGCCAGGTTTTATGTACAGAATGGTAGACACTTGGGCTTGTTGCTTCATTTCAAGGGTAGAAAACGTAGCACAAAAAATACAGGGACACAGAAAGGCAACACACACAGCGCTAACTTCCAAGACAGGTTTTTTTTAGGCAAAGGAAGGGTGGTTTTTTATACCGACTTATCATACAACCACTATCACACCATGCGCTAGCAAAGCGTATCAGAGAGATATGAGAGCTTCTTTGGCAACAGAGCGACTGAAGAGCTACTCACACAGTCATCTTCCAACAAGGAAATCCATTCCCCTTCAATTAGTCGCTCGGTTGCGAAAGGAGCTCTCATATCTGACTGATATGCTTTGCTAGCGCATGACTTGACAGTGGTATGATTAGTATGTATAAAAAACCACCCTTCCCTTGGGAAATAAATCTTTGTAGGAAGTTAGCGCTGTGTGTGTTGTCTTTCTGTGTCCCTGTCGTTTTTGCGCTACGTTTTCTACCTTTATTTACATGCACCTAACTTTTAGTGATCTCATCAGCAGAGGAAAGTTTAAAGACTAATTTGCACAACCACATATTACACACGCGAGGAACCGAAGCGACGAGGGGGTAAGCGGCACGTCGTGTTTCTCCGATTTTGACGCGTTGAACCGCGGAAAGAAGAGCTTTTAAGTTTCGGTCAAGATGAACAGCCAAAAACTACACCCCCAGCATCCTAGCCTCTCGTACCGCAGGCGTAGAGCAATACGTAGACGAGCGCGGCTTGAAGCAGCCGCACCCGGCGCAGACGATGCGAGGCGCGAGCCAGCCTAGACGAGTAATGCAGCAAACTGTCCACGTGACCAAGCGCAGACAATGGGCCTTGCGGCTGCGAAGACAAGCCAAGGAAACTAATGTGGAACTGTCAAAATCCTAGAGATGGCGCTCGCGACTCTTTGAGATGAAAGCGGCAACGGAAGTGGGGCCGCATCCCGGTGGCAAATCTCCAACTTTCCTAATCTAAAAACTTTGGTCGGGGTGCTTCAATGACGCTAACGTCAAGGCACCGTACGTAGTTGTGATTGTGATCTTACGTGCGCCGAACGACACTGCTGCCAGACATCGACGTATTTTCTGGCAGAAATTCGGAAGCTTCGTGCCCACATCACGCGTTACGCTGGCGCCATGTGGCAGCTGTTATTGTAACAGCAGTAAAATTAGCGCATCTCTGTGCAACCGCTGTGCAAATGTGCCATCCATACCGCCGTCATCGCATTCAGTCAAATAAAAACTGCGTTTTCCAAAAGGAAATCTCTGTTGCATAAACAACCATCACACACGCGCACAAGCACAACACCGACGCCCATTTAGACTCTGCACAAGTGTCTGCACAGGTTATGCGTCACGCTGTTGCCACTCGCCACGTGATTGAAACCGTTAGCACTATGTGAAAAACAGTTCAGGACGCAGGAAACCACAACCGCCGTTCCATTTCGATACATACGGCTGCGCTTCCGAAGTTGGTGCAGCATCGATGGCGGCGCCAATGCTGGTTATAGCTCGCTCAAACTGCGAGCAGATCAAGCTGATAGATCACGAGGCACCGAACGAATCCACTTTTCGATTGGCGCACGTCGTGTCGCATGCCGCAGTCGCTTCCCATCGATGTACGAGTGACATTTGTGCTCGCTACGCATGACCGGGTGCGCAAGCCCCGGTTCGCGGCATTTGTGGGAGCGCTGGGATGTGCTTAACTACGTCTCCACATCGGCAACCTGCAATTCAGTTGGCCGCTACTCGTATCGCCACCTTCTTGGCACGAACATCAACGCTGAGGCGGCCAAGCAGTGCTCAGGATATTAATTGTTGCCTCCGTTCGCATGCCCCGCCGCGGTGGCTCAGTGGTTAGGGCGCTCGACTACTGATCCGGAGTTCCCGGGTTCGAACCCGACCGCGGCGGCTGCGTTTTTATGGAGGAAAAACGTTAAGGCGCCCGTGTGCTGTGCGATGTCAGTGCACGTTAAAGATCCCCAGGTGGTCGAAATTATGCCGGAGCCCTCCACAACGGCACCTCTTCTTCCTTTCTTCTTTCACTCCCTCCTTTATCCCTTCCCTTACGGCGCGGTTCAAGTGTCCAACGATATATGAGACAGACACTGCGCCATTTCGTTTCCCCCCAAAACCAATTATTATTATTAATGAGACGCTTTTAT
Source organism: Amblyomma americanum (assembly GCF_052857255.1). Lineage (NCBI taxonomy): Eukaryota > Metazoa > Arthropoda > Arachnida > Ixodida > Ixodidae > Amblyomma > Amblyomma americanum. The sequence continues at coordinate 334,112,902 of NC_135497.1, forward strand.
ATTTAATAATAATAATAATAACTGCTTTTTGGGGAAGGGAAATGGCGCAGTATCTGTCTCAACTTATCGTTGGACACCTGAACCACGCTGTAAGGAAAGGGACAAGGGAGGGAGTGAAAGAAGAAGGGAAGAAGGAGGTGCCGTAGTGGATGGCTCCGGAATAATTTCGACCACCTGAGTATCTTTAACGTGCACAGACATCGCACAGCACACGGGCGCATTAGCGTTTTTCCTCCATAAAAACGCAGCCGCCGCGGTCGTGTTCGAACCCGGGAACTCCGGATCAGTAGTCTAGCGCCCTGACCACTGAGCCACCGCGGCGGGTTAATTATATTTAATCCGAAATAAGATTTTCATGTCTGGAAGAAGTACTGGACACTCTGGTAAGAAATATTGGAAAGGACAATTATGCTCCGCCTTAAGGATATGACGTGGTAGCGCAGTGGGTTAGGCTTTCCATCCTGAGTAGTTTGACGAGTTTCACACCTTTGAACGCTTTTTTCATTTCTTAAAATTCTTTGATTTAATTACTCAATCAATTGCACACACTAAATTTTCTTAATCAACATAATCAAGCATTGGCGTTTCATTCTGAGCATATTGATACCTTTGATCCACCTTTTCCCAATCGTGCCACTTTATTTTTCTTTATTATTCAATAAATTACAATGACTTCATTAACTCGTCATCGCCTATCACACACCAATCAATCATCAATCACTAGAACCGCAAATTACCATGCTACGATTTTTTTCCGCAACCCCCGATTATTTCCTACTCGCTCTGCCGACTATTACTACGTCGACGGCTTTTCGACCGAACGAGCTGTATACCCTACCGCGTAATGCGCGATAATGCTGTTAGGCTCATAGCCTCGAAGGTGTAGAAGAGTGCAAGGCACGGCGAAAGGAGAGACATAGGAAAGCGAAGTGAAAATCTACATAGTTGAGTTGAAAGCACCGAAACGACACTAAGTTCCCAAGCCGAGATATGCATTTGTCGCTTCGGAACGTTAAACTCATATATATATAAAAGTACTTATCTTTCCCATGGGGTACCATGTGGAAAGACAGAGCGAGGAAAGATGAGTGCAGCCGCAATCACCTCCACTAGTCTTAGAAATACGAGGCATTTAGGGGGTCATCGGGTTTTCACCCTAAGTTGTGGCATTTCTGCTCTCGTCGCAAAGTAAAGAGGATGAGCACGCGGGCACTGTACCTCTGCAGTTTTATAGATAAAGTCGGTAATATATTGGCAGTGCATGCTTGTTAATAGGGACAGCGTAGAGGGAGTGCGCCTATAAAGAGAGTCTCATACATCGAGAACAATACGGTCATGCCGCTCCTTCCAACAGCTATATTAAAAGGAAGTTACATGATTGAAATGTTCTTGCGGTATCGTTTAGTCTGTGTATATATATTTATAGCATTTACCACCCAAGATTGTAGCAGTTTATCAGCAAATGGATAGTGGTCAAAGAGTAAAGAGAATATAGTCCAGATCATGAAACAATAGGAGACGTTGTGAAACAATGATGACAGGTTGCTGATGTAGCACAGAGTACACCCAAACGTAGACACAGTTTCAAGACATTGCACACAACGTGCAGGATTGAGGTCTGCTTCTGTACTGCTGGTCCTGTGAGGTTTGCAAGACGGTGATGTTTGTCCTCCGGCTACTGAATTCCCACAACATTGCCCTAGCATAGAACTTGTGTCAGTTTACCTTCTTAACGATACGAAGGACGATGGACATAATTACTAATGAAGGAATCGAGTTGCATATCCCCAATAGCACAAATTTTGTGATATGTGGGCAGACGCATATCATATGATATGGGCCTGCCAGAAAAATCCGCAAATAATGAGAGGAAATCAACAAATGAGAGAGGGCTGGGAGCCGACCTTGTCCGGGCTCTTGGACATGGAGTCGCAGAGGGCTCTGGTTCAAAGAGTACGGGCAGCAGCTACCGCCAATGGTGTCGCGGAATGAGGAGCACCACTCAGGCAAGGGAGCAGTGAAACCTTCCACCCTCCTCTAAAACCCGTCCCAGTGCATCCAATAAAGTTTTACCACCACCACCTCAAAATCAACGGATAATAAACCTTCCGCTGGTTTTGAGAAAAGGAAAGGCGCATAACTGCCTCAATATTTAGGTGGATGCCACCGTTTAGTCACAGCGCTATTGAGGTTTCCACTGAACGAATGAACCAGCTACATTTGCTTCTCGGAGGCTTCACAGACATGAAAACACCACTGTAACCCAGGAAGTGCGGCTAGAAGTGTTTTCGCACTAAAAACAATGACTTGTGGTTTAGCATTCCTATGCACGAAATATTGTGTGAAAGCATGCTAGGCAACGCGAATTTTGCGGGTGGGCCAAACCCTATTCGGGAGTGTCCCAGGTACCTTCCGAACGGTGGTCACTTAATTTTCAAATTTTCGGGGGTCGGCCAAGCCAATTTTGCCATTGTCCCAGGTCGGATCCGAACGTGGACCAAGTCAAATTTGAAATTTCCGATGGTGGCCAACCTCATATTTGGAGGTGCGTCAATTCCATTTTGAGACTAGGTCATGCCTGTCTTCCACCCGAGCCTGTCTTACACCCACACCATAATCACCGAAAAGCCAAATCCGGCAGAGGTCATTTCAAGGTCAAACTTGGGGTGCCTAACCTGCCCGCCATGGTGGCTGAGTGGTTAGGGCGCTGGGCTACTGATCCGGCGTACCCGGGTTCAAACCCGACCGAGGCGGCTGCGTTTCGATGGAGGCGAAACGCTAAGGTGCCCGTGTGCTGTGCGATGTCAGCGCACGTTAAATATAACCAGGCGGTCGAAATTATTCCGGAGCCCAGGACTACGCCACCTCTTTCTTCCTTTCTTCTAATGTAATGCTCCTCCTTTTGCTATAATTCAGCTGACCTTACAGTATTCCCATGCTGAAACCGAGGTACTGCTTCTCATACCACCAACTCTTACAAAAGGCATCTCCATTTCTTCAAAGCAGTAGTGGGTGATCTCAAGGTTAATCTCAAGGCTCCGTGGTGCAAGATTGACCAGCCAGTCAAGCTGGACCAACGCCAAACCCTGATTGTGTAAGTAATGAGGAATATGTGCACCTTGAGACGTTTATTTATTTATTTATTTTTTATTTATTTAATTTGTAATGGGACCGACGGCAGCAGTTCAAGCAGCGCAGCGAAGAGGTAGACGAAGGGCAGCTGAAATTTCGAGTGATGCCTGTAAGTGTGTCCATCGCTTCACTCTTCGGCCAACGCCCACCGACCTGTGCTTCTTATAAACACCTTTATTCTTCGTGGGTGTGTCTCGGTTCCCGTCCCGCTCCTCATCCTGAACTTCAAAGCGGAACGCTTCTCGTCCTAACCACCATGCCGCAAGGTCCAAGCGAACCATCGCAGCCCATTCCTACCACCTTCCCCTGTTCCGGCTTGCCGCGCCAGCGTGACCACTCTTTAGTGGCACCGACGACCAAGACGTCCACGATCGGCTGTCCTATTACGAGCGCGTCAGCAGTTGCAATCTGTGGGACGATTGCGTTAGACTGAGCAACGTCCACTTCTACCTCACGGACGTTGCCAATCTACGGTTTCGCAACCATGAAGCCGACCTTCCCACCTGGTCCTCCTTTAAGACGACCTTCGCCGACGTTTTCGGCCGCCGCGCCGTCCGGAAACTTCGCGCCGAGCAACGTCTTCGTGCTCTAGCTCAGCTACCGCCAGAGGCATTCACTAGTTATATCGAGGATATCGTTGCTTATGGAAGCTTGTCAACCCGTCCATGACGGAAACTGATAAAATCAACCGCATCCTTAAAGGGATCGCCGATTACGCATTTCAGATGCTCCTGGCGAATAACCCCAGCTCCGTCGCTAAGTTATCCAGCTGTACCAAAGTTACGACGAGCTCCGAAAGCAACGTGTAACTACGCGGCAGTCCGGCGCGTCTGCAGAGGGTCTCGATGGCTTGGCCCTTGGTGGCTCGTCTTCTGAGAAGTCCCAGTTTATGCAGCACGTCAAAGACTTCGTTCGCGAAGAAGTCGCTCGGCAGCTTTCTCTGCTACATCACATTCTCGACCTCCTCTGCCCTACTCCCGACCGGGCAGCATCACTCACGCTCACTATGCGCCGTGCTATTAACCTTCACTGCCCACCTGTTGTCCAATTTCCTCAGGCGTTCTGCGCATAGTATTTTACTCTGAGCTTCCCGTGCTTCGAACGATGCCCAGCCCATGTCCCCCTGTACTGCCTCGTTTGTGGTTTTTCCGTAGGCATCTAGTGCTAATCTTTTATTGTAGAAAGCTACGCGCCACCTGGTGGCAGCCATGGGAACTGAAAGCACTTGTCCCGAATTTCTGCTAAGGTGACAGCGGTGTGTTGTGCTGTGGAGCACGGCGGCGCACCCGTAACACCGGCCGCGATGCTCAATATCATGGAGGAAGGGACGAATTTAGGAGAGGCCGTAACGTCATTTTTTTTAGCGAGACGTGAGTGCTCCCCTCGCTGGTTGTAAGCAGTCTCAGCGGGCTTGCGCATGCGCAGCAGACAGTCTCGCGTCTCCAGAACTGACAGAGGCGCCGATGATGCAGACCACGCCGCTGCGCCCAACGTTATCTATTGCCATCGGCCAAAGACTCCCAATGGTCCTTGCGAAAGCACGCGTCTCCCGGAACACTTTTCGTCACACTGCTCGGATAGCACGGGTCCATCCTATGTTTTCCTTCCTCCATGCTCAACACAGTTCCCATTGGAGCAGGCGCGGCCGAAAAAAAATATGTTGTGTTGCTTGCTGCGTGCTCCCTGTTTCGCGTCTCCGTTAGTGGTAGAAAACTCCGGTTATAGCTCCGATTTCTACTACTTTGGCGCGCCTGGCGACTGAAAGAGAACAAATGTTTCCCGTACAAAAATATCCTGTGGCCAGCTATATTCAATTCGCCCAAATAGCTATAACCTTTCCTGGGCGTCTTTGACTGTAGTTTCAGGTGGATATACTTATCTATTGACAGCTAAAGGCACTTGTATGGGTCGGAAAATATAGCTCTAGTGGCATAGATATTTCAACAGCCAGCACTAAGGAGTGCTTTGGGTATGTAGTCCTTGTTATGTCCTAGTTATGCAGTCCTAGTTACGCAGTCCTAGTTATATTTTACGTCTAACAGTAGCCAAGCCACGTAAGATACACCTCGACTTTCCGGCATTCCCACGGCGGATGAGGTGCCCCACGGAGGACGTAAAGAATTCTTCCTCCGTGAAGTGCCCTTTTAAGGAACTCGCATCGATGGTAGCACCAGCTTTCCGCGTATGTGATATTTGGAAACTCTATGGGCAGGACAACGGTGCTTATAAAAAAAAAACCACCTCTTGTCACCGCTTCCCGCAGCGACGGTGGCGCTTGCGTCGTTGGCATTAAATGGGCACTAAAGAGGAATCTGAACTCGTCTTTTAACGCGGGAACTCGATCTACACGTTCCGGGCAATCTTAGAAACTTCGAATTATTGTGCTGTGCGGCCGATTGGCCTAATTAAATCGGAATAAACGCCCCGGCTTCCGCCTTTTTTTTTTTTTTAACTCAACGCGGTAGGTAGGCGAAGTCAACCAACGCGTCAAACAGTTCCGTGGCGGCTTGCCGCTCTGCCATCGTCGGAGTGACAAGTAAATCAAAGAGTCCTCGTGTACTTTTATTTCCGTGGACTTAATTTGCGGCTATATTGCCTGTGACTGAAACTGTCTATTCACTGAAACCTAAAAAGCAGAATAAAAGCGAAAGCGAAGCCGCCACTGGACTGGCTGAAAGGCGCTCCACTTGTTTGTTGTCTGACTCCTCCTACCTACCGCGTTGAGTTCAAAAAAAGGCGACAGTCGGGACATTAATCCAATTTAATTAGGGAAATCGGCCGCACGGGGCAATAATTCGAAGTTTCTATGAATGCCCGGAACGTGTAGATAGAGTTCCCGCGGTAAAAAGACGAGTTCAGATTCCTCTTTAGTGCACCTTTAAGGAGGCTGGCCCGGTGCAGCTTCATCGCTGAGCAAGCGCGTGCAAGAGTTGGTCACTGACTTCGCACATTTGGGTGCACGCCGCGAGGTTTCGTTCATCTCTTGACGCGCCTGTTCGCACTGCGCCATCCGTAACTGAAAGGTGCATATTTGCATGCCCTCGTCAGCGCATGCTATAGGCTTACGGCGTATTCCAAACGGGGATCCGGAGCTAGTTTTCTTGCTGCGCGAAACAGAAGAGCTGGTTTCAATGGCCAGATTTGGATTCAGATCCTGAATTCTGACTGGACCGCGACGGTGTGGTCCCTTTATAGGCATCTCGCTGCTTCGCGGGTTCAAAGAGATTCTCCGGATCGCCCTTTGGAATTCGCCGTTAGTTTCTGAGGGATGGTTCAAATATACGGCGGCCACGCAGGCCGCCAAGTTATAATTCCCATCCAATAGCGGTCGCAGTAGGCCGACTGACATGGAATGCCCTTTGATTTGAGTTGAACGCCTCCATACGTTTATGCAACGGGTTCAAATCTCGTTGCGGCATAGTTAATTTAGTAATTTGTTTCATGCGTAGCTTTCTTGACTAGTGCAAGCAGCCGTAACTCGCACGAGACAACACAGGGTCCAAGAGTGGAATTAGCCGGGCCAGTTGGTACATGACACACAAATAACAGCGCGACAGACGGGACAATAAGGAAGAGACACAAACACGAGCGCCACAAACACGATCGGCAGAAACAGCGCTCGTGTTTGTGTCTTTCTTATTGTCCCGTCGGTCGCGCTGTTATTTATGTGCAATACAGGGTGTTTCACCTCAGACTTTACACGATTTAGCCGCCATGGTGGCTCAGTGGTTATGGCGCTTGGCTACTGACCCGAAAGGCGGCGGATCGATCGCAGTGGCAGTCGCATTTCGATGGGGGCGAAATGCTAGAGGCCCGTGTACTGTGAGATGTAACTGCACGTTAGGTGATAGAAATTTCCGGAGCCCTTCACTACGGCGTCCGTCATAGCCTGAGTCGCTTTGGGACGTTAAGACTCCATAAATCATCAAAGCCAAACTTACTCTATCTAAACCGCAGCAGTGGCCTAGTGGTTTGAGCATACGCCTCGCATGCGGGAGGTACAGGGTTGGATCCCCAGTGCCGCCGGGTACAAACCAGTGATACAACGGGTACAAACTTTCCCCTGACCTGGTGCTCGGCTTCTTGAGGGTGAAATGCTTGGGAAATGGGTCTTTGACTCCACCGTGAGTAGAAGAAAATACCTTGTGCCATGGCGCTCTTTGGCCAAAGCTGCCCTATAGCTCCATAAAAATCCATCATCATCACCATCATCTTTACGCTATCTAAACCCATTACACTATCGCGGCATACCCTGAAGGCGGAGCTTAAGTTTTTTCTCCAATTTTTGTCATCGAAGATGTGTATGAGGCTAGAAACCCAATAAACAAAGATTATTATTGCGAAGGACAAAATCTCTCTACATGATTAGGTCGAAGGACACGTTGCCCTCTTTTTCGCGAATTAGAATTTACTGCGTAGGCAAGCTAAGAGAAAAGAGCAACCCATCAGCTATATGTAGAGTGAAAAATGCTTATGAAACAAACAGATGGCAAGCAGCTGTAGTGCTCTCTCAGAAAATGCTGCGAGTTGACAGCCCACATTAATGTGTACTATCGGCCGCAAAAGTTTACCGGATGAGAGCGTGCGAGAAAAAAAAATATTTCGATGCAGTCACGTAAGCCAATGGTCTGACATGTGTGAAGGTATGTGGGAACGTGCATGCTCCATCAGCTGGTAACTTTACCAAGCGGCTGGGTATCGAGGCAGGGCATCAGTAATTCTTTTCCCGAGAACTCGCACTCGGTAATTTTTAATGTCTGAATAACATAGGACTTGGAGAAACATTTTTCCAGCCAGGCATTACTTTGCGTAGGTTAAATATATATAATCTTTCTACTGTTGCCCCAAGTCTCACCCCAAAATTTTTGTTTTGTTTTGCCATGAATGTGCGTTGCATATATATGTACTATATATGTACTGGACCAGTAACTTGCCAAAAATCAGCAGCGAAAAGTCGCAGAAACATCCATAAGTGCGTACGAACACGAACGCATTACGTAACCCGTCATTTCCGGCGCCGAATCGTGGCCTCCTCATTCACATCGATGGCCGTAGCGGTAGCTTCCAAGACCCTGCATAAAACTAAGTGGAAGCTTCGTGACCGCTAAAAAGGTGTTCATGGACAGTAGTTTTAGGTCCAAAAAAAAAAAACAACAGCTCCAAATTACAGCGTGTAGTGAAAATGTGAGAGATCAAGCCTGCGAAAAGCAATCGTAAGGTCAAAGCACCGCGCCTTTTATTGAATATTAGTGCGCCTAAAGGGCTCAGCAACGATTCCTATAAATGGCTGTTCCCCACGCACTTACTCTCAAACACTAGCCAGAAAGTCTGATCGCAACCGTTTTTCTGTTCTTTGATTGTTTTGTGGTGAGCATACTGCTGCTTCTTTTTGTCTGCTGTTAGCTGCTTTGTGCAAATTGATCTGTTCGACAGGTGACATTGTCGCAGAATGAAAAATAAAGTTAATCCGGATTGCAGGTTCAGATACTAGCAAAACCGTCTCCTGCGTGTATGTGATCGTCTCTTGCTCTTGTTGTTGTCCTCAAGAAGCTAATGGTTTGGTTTAGTTTCTTTTATGGGGATTTAACGTCCCGAAGCTACTAAGGCTATGAGAGGCACCGTAATGAAAGGCTTCTGAGATTTCGACCAACGGGGTTCTTTAACGCATCGCACAGTACACGGACCTCTAGAAATTCGCCTCCATGTAAATGCAACCACCACGGCCGGGATCGAACCGGCGCCTTTCTGGTCAGCAACCGAGCGCCATAGCCACTCAGCCACCGCGGCGGCTTAGAAGCTAATGACACGTTGTTGTTGTTGTTGTTGGCCTCATAAAATGGCATACACCCACAAGGGACATCCTAGTGCGAGTGCGCATCATCGTCGTCTTCAACGCCGCATGCACAGCCTGGTGCGAGAGCTCCGTCCCGCGGCATTGCCCTCTCATCGCCGTCTTCTATGCAGCACTAATCCAGATGTTCAGACCCGAGCAAAAAAACCATTTGCTTTTCCGCTAAAAAAAAGGACATAAAACTGAATCAGTCATCATGTGCGTACCTCATTTTAGTCATTCAAGCATGAAAAATTCGTAAAATCAGCTGGCAAACAAAAGCCCGTGCTTTCGCTCTGAATCGAATGTTGTAAACATAATCTGTGAATTTTTCACCAATAAACCACTCATCCCGCCACTATGAGATCTCCATTAAATATGTAACGTTAATTGAAACTGTTTGGCAGTAATGCAGCCGAGTTTCATATGTTTAGATTACTGGAATTAATTTGTGTTTCATAACTACGTCCGCATTGGAAGAGTACCTCGACGTTCTTGTGCACGTGCACGCGCATGCGAAACAGTCATACCGGAAGAGAAAGAAGTGCCGATGGCTCGAGCAGAGCTGTAAACAGCGAAAAGAACGTGAAGCGGCGGACGCCATAGCCTCAGTCCCAGAGAAGAAAAAATCCAAGAAGGTGTGGGTATCGATGTTTCGCCGTCCGGGGGAAGATGACATCCCCGATAACGTCTGGCAGCCCTTGTGGAACGCCATACAAGGTATCCAGGCGAACGGCTCGGATGGTGAGCGATTCAACGAGCTGTACCGCAGAGCCTACGCCATGGTGTTCCACGGACAAGGGGCGACACTCTACGGCGGCCTGCGCGAAGCGGTAGTTGAGGAACTGGTGAACAACGTGCGGCCAAGGATCGTGGCCTCCGCTCAAGACACCTTCCTGCAAACACTAAACAGCGCTTGGAACGAACATCAGGCCAAGATGAAAGTGATAGACCACATTTCCTTGCATATGGACTCCGTGTACGTACCGCAGAACGAAGAGCATAGTGTGTACAGCTTGGGCAGGGTTATTTTCCGGGACGAAGTAGCCCGCCACGTTGACATACGGGATAAGCTTCGTGATGGACTGCTTCACATGATAAACCGCGAGCGCATGGGCGAGAACGTCGACAGGGTGCTGATCAAGGACACTTGTGAGATGCTGGGAAAGCTTGGTATTGATAATTCAGTCTACGAGCAAGACTTCGAGCGCCCATTTCTGGCGCAGACCGCACGTTTCTACGCCCTGGAAAGTGAGAAGCACCTTGCTAAAATGACGGCGATCGCCTACGTCGACATGGCGGAGCAGCGTATCAGCGAAGAGGTGGAGCTGGCAAAGGAGTGCCTGAGTGTTTCCACCCAACGCCTCATCAGACATGTGGTCTACGAGGAGCTGGTCGCAAACCATGTCAAGAAAATCGTGGATATGGAAGGCTCGGGAGTTGTACACATGCTGGTACACAAACAGGTGGAGGAACTAGCTCGCATGTTTCGTCTGCTTAGTCACACGAAGAACGGCCTGGAAACATTTTTAGATCGTGCGAACACGTACGTGCGGGAGCTTGGCAGGTCAATTATGACGGAGGACGGTGACGAGACAGACTCACTCTGTATTGTAAAGAAGCTTCTGGATCTTAAGGACCAATTTGACCACCTACTGCACAGCTCTTTCAATGGCGAGCGCCTGGTGAAGCAGATGATCGATGCCAACTTCGAGTACTTCCTCAGCCTCAACCGTAAGTCGCCCGAGCATCTGGCCTTGTTTGTAGATGACATACTGAGTAACAGCATAAAAGAAATGACTCGCCACCAGCGAGAGCAGCTCCTCGACAAAACGGTCGCGATCTTCCGGTTCCTGAAATACAAAGACCTTTTCGAGAGCTACTACAGGGAGCACCTATGCAAGTGGCTGCTACTTAACGAAGGCGTTTCAGAGGATGCCGAAAAAAGCATGATCTTCAAACTCAAGGCTCAGTGCGGCCGCATGTTCACGTCAAAACTTGAGGCCGTGCTCAACGACGTCGCTATCTCCAATACCATGACAGCGCAGTTTAAGACCATCTTGGCTTCATGTGAAATCGACTTGCATGAATTAGACCTGAATGTACGCCTGTTGACCAAGGGCTCTTGGCCTGTTCCAGCCGTTACGCAGCAAATCAAGATTCCTGCTGCCCCCCGTGGTGTTTTTGAGACATTCAGGCTGTTCTACATGGCGAAGCACAAGGCCCGGAAGCTGACTCTGCAGCCACAGTTTGGCTCGGCGGAACTGAGTGTGTTCAACGAGGACAACGAGCTGTCCATGTATTCTGCGTCCCCACATCGTTCCAGTGACGCGCACACGTACACCATCTTGGTATCCACGTGCCAAATGTGCGTTTTGATGCTGTTCAATGACCTCGAGAGGATCCCGTTCGAGGACATAGCCTACAAGACTGGCATTCCCGAGGAGGACTTGGTGAACGTGCTTCTGTCGTTGTCAGCAGGAAAATCCAACGAGAGGGTGCTCGTCAAGGAACCCGAGGCAAATGACATCAAACGAGGCCAGGTCTTTGCAGTGAATCACTCTTTCGCTCCTAAATCTCGCCAGGTGAAGATCGTGTTGCTCGCCGCCCAGAGGAAGAACGAGGCGAATAGGAACGAGGCGGTGGCAGGAAACGTGATCAGTGGAGAACTAAGGTTTCAATTGGACGCCGCCATTGTGCGAGTGATGAAGAAACACCGGAAGCTCTCCTACAACGAGCTCGTCCCTGAGGTTATCAGCTTGCTGCGCATAGGGTTCATCCCTAGCCCCCATGAGATCAAGAAAAGGATCGAGGCCATGGAGAAACGAGAGTACATAAAGAGGGCTCTCGATGACGAGGACGTGTACACCTACGTGCCATGAAAGGGCGAGCGGCGCTCGTAGCGCGAACTGGTCTCCGTCTTCAAGCAAAATCTCCTTCGAAAAATAAATTCCCCAGGTTTGCGCCACAGCCTTTTATATTTCCTTGTAGCTGCTGGGTGGACGCCGCCGCAGTGGCTCAGTGGTTATGGCGCTCGGCTGCTGACCTGAAAGACGCGGGTTCGATCCCGGCCGCGGCGGTCGAATTTCAATGGAGGCGAAATTCTAGAGGCCCGTTTACTGTGTGATGAGAGTGCACGTAAAGAACCCCAGGTGGTCGAAATTTTCGGAGCCCATCACTACGGCGTCCCTCATAGCCCGAATCGCTTTGGGATGTTAGACCCCCATAAACCGTAGCAGCTGGCTACGCGGAAGCAGCGTTATGATGAGCGTCACACATTCATGCCGCACTTAATTATCGCATTATATTCTCATGACGAATACTTTGCACTTATTCCGCTTATGAACGCAGAAAAATGGAAGAAGTAGAATAGAGGTGCAGTTCTTAGTGTTACTGCGTGCATATGAGTGCAGGCGGCTCCAACATGAAAGAGAATACGAATATTATTTGCGTTCAGTTCGTATTCCATAAGAATTAGAGGAAAGCAAACTTCCCCTTTTTACTGTGTAGTTTTGTTCGGGATGCGTAATGGCCATGAGACATTTTCCACTTCAGTGTAGAAGTAGCAACAAAATTTCTTCTTTTTTTGTGCAAATTTACTGTTCCCTTTATTATCGCAGCCAGATGCACAAGCAGGCAGTCTACAGAATGGTGTTTTGGTTTAGTTTATGCGGGTTTAACGTCTCAAAGCGACTCATGCAATGAGGGACGCCGTAGTGAAGGTCTCCGGAAATTTCGACTACCTGGGGTTCTTTAACAGACAGACAGACAGACAGAAAAACTTTATTCAGCAAGTGAGTTTTATATAGACCCAGCTGGGTCCCTGGGCCACTGCGCGGTCCCGCACTGCATCAAGTAGGTCATGCCGGGACATGACGTCGGCAGCCCGAGTCACCGCAGCAAGCTGCGATGTCGGGTCTGCAGACATAAGCAGGACCTCCCAGTCCTCCCAGCTCGAGATGGCGTGCTGTCCCCACGGAGGAGGGTCAGCAGGGCAGCCGAAAAGGATATGGGAGAGTGTGGCGTGGGGGTCACCACATAGAGAGCATGCAGGGGATGTGCCGCAATAGGGGGATAAAAGCTGAGGGTATGACAGAGAGCGGGTCTGGAGGCGTCTGAAGAGGATCTGTTGGGAGTGCGTAAGAGAGGGGTGGGGAGGAGGGTAAGTCTGACGGTCCAAACGGGGTATTGGCGTGAGCTCCGCAAAGGTGTGCGCCCGCTCCCTCGAGAATCCTGGATCGAGACTGTCCTGAGCCCGGCAAATCAGACCTCGGGCCAATTTATCGGCAGCCTCGTTTCCAGGATTCCCAGAGTGAGCCGGCACCCACTGAAGCTCTACCCTGCGCGGTAAATTTTGGGTAGGGGTGTTAACAATTGCCAGGCAGGGGCGTGAATCCTGCCCCTGGCAAAGTTGGACAGAGCCGCTTTGGAGTCGCTGAAGATGTATTGGGCGTCCGAATGTGCAAGGGCTAGGGCGATGGCGGTCTCCTCTGCAGAGGTGGCGGTAGAGAGGGCTGCCCTGAGCTGCTTTACCTCCTCTCGCAGAGCCTTCACGTCCGGGTCCTGGGAGGTCCTGGTGTTCGTCCCGGCAGCCTTGGAGGCCCATGTTGCAGTAGACGGGAGGGTCGTTTTCAGCGGAGGAAAGTCGTTCTTGTTAGTTTGCAGCGGAGGAAAGTCATCCTTTTTAGGGGGCATTGCCTTCTGGGGCGATGGGTTGCGTGGTTGGGCGGTGCGATTTCTAGCCATGCACGAGCCGGTGCCCGTGAGGTGCTGGCCTCCACAGAGAATGCAGGTCGGGATGCAGGAGGGCACATCTTGCGGTTCATGCTTGTCTCCGCACCGCGGGCAGAGACCAGTCTTGGGGTGCGGGCACATGTCATACCTATGGCCCGGCGGTGCAATATAGGCTGCGACAGAGTAAGCGGTCTCTTGGAGGACCACTCCCCTGAGCTGGACGAGGTGAAGGGCGGTTGTCTCGTGCGGGGTAGCGACCGTGAAGGTGTAATTCGTAGGGTGGATCCTCAGGTGAATATCCCCGAGGTCACGGCCAGCAGCACTGACTTGCAGGGCTTGCAGGAGTGGCTGCGCCATGGTGCCTTTAAAAGCGAGGCCTCCTCTTGGTCGGTAAACGACCCGTATAGTGCCGGGGGGAGTGAAGCAAGTTGTTTGCTTCGCTGTGCGACTGCGTGCGTCGCGCGCAGCTGTTCTTGTTGAGGCCTGTATGTAGGCTTGAAAGTCGCAGGGGTAGCGGACGCGGACGCCGTAGGCGTAGAAGGAACAAGCGCTGTTTGATGGGATATGGGCAGCGTTCCCGCGCTTGAGATTTCACCCTTGTACGCGCGGAGTATCGGGGTCCACTCACTGGGACGAAGGTCTTCCCTCTGCGCTTGCACCTCCATGGCTGCCGGGGGTAGGTGCGCTGCCGGTGAGTGAGGAACGCAGTGCGCCGGCGAGGCTCGCCTCTATGAGGCGAGGCTTAGCGCAGCGGCACAGCAGGCGGGCACGTTTTCACTTGCCAGTTCTTGTAAATAATCGGGCACATCCAAAAGATGATAACGGTTAGGGCCCGTGTACCTTCCTGGATCCGGTGAGGGTCTTGATGGGTCCTTGGGAACATTTAGCTGGGCACAGGAGCCAGAAATTGGCGGAGTCGATGCGAGACGCGTCCGCTCACTCGGGCCCCTCGGAAGGAAGCTCGTTCTTTAACGTGCACTGCCATCGCACAATACACGGCCTAAAGAAATTCGCCTCCATCGAAATTCGACCGCCGCGGTCGAATTTCGATGGAGGCGAATTTCTTTAGGTCGTGTACTGTGCGATGTCAGTGCACGTTAAGGAACCCCAGGTAGTCGAAAGTTCCGGAGACCTTCACTACAGCGCCCCTCATTGCATGAGCCGCTTTGGGACGTTAAACACGCGTAAACCAAACCAAACAACGGCGGCGTTACCTGCTCGAGAAACAAACAGTGATATGAATTTTTTTTGTCAGTGATTTGCAGGAAAGTAGAGACAAAGGGCACAATGTTAAATTTTTTTCTTCTTTGTATGCATGACCGCGCTCTTGTGCCCTATGTGAAACAACGACGCGAAACCAAAAGTTAGGAGGTAGAAATTGCTTCTAGTCGAAAAAGGCAAAGTGAAGAAAAAGGGATCAAGCCCTTTTATTCGCTGTTTTCTGGCATGCTCAGGAGTGCTACTATTTCTTGACTAATTATTAGCAGCAAATAAAGACGTTCTTATTCTTTTGAGACCCGATAAGAACTCAAATTGTACTCGTACACCATCATGTAAATACTAATAGCGACACTTTTATCGATCTTTCTAAACTCCAATCAGTGCAAGAATACTGGGTTTCTTTCAGATCTCATTTTATGCAAACCACAGATGTCCGTTAGCAAGTAAGCAAAAAAAGTTATTCCGCTCAATAGACGGTCACAACTATCAATTTCCTAAAGTCAGCTCTTGCGAACGGTCATGAGATTGATGCTGTAACTTTAATGAAACTGACTTCCAAAACTTGATTGCTACTTCCTTAGCTCTGATCGCGGCGGTGAATGATCCCGTTGCTTCTCATGTACAGCAATCTAGATGTACAATAGTAGGGTATTGTAGTAAGCCCATACGTTCTAAACACGGCGGCTTGTGGTGCGGAGCCAGCGCCACCTTCGGAGTGGGCAACTAAACAAAGACGTAATAATTAAAAAGCAAAAACAAAACAAACTTGACCTTGTAGCGTGCGTGTTCTTTCGGCGGGAAAAGCAAATTTGAAGTTCTCAGCGTTCAGCGCGACCCACGAGACAAGGACGAAGAAAGAAGACACGAGTGCCCACTACCGGCACAATTTTCAGATGTTGTCGTTGTTGTTGTTACCTTCACACCAATTTTCAGATACTCAGCGCTGGTTGCGTTTTCTTCCTTCTCGCCTCCTCCGTTAACGGCGTTAACGTACCAACAGTCCGTGCGTTGGTGCGGTACCAACCGAAGACGAAGACGCCGAGCTGTGCGGACGTGTTCCACATTGGCTCCCGCTTGAGAGCCAATTTTTGGCGGATTTAGTGAATCCTCCGACCTGCCGTTGTTGGGAAAGCCTTAGGAACGCTGCCCCGCACCCTTGGACACAATTTTTGGCAACTCGACGCCTTTTTATCGTGAGCTTCATGGACGTCGGGTCCTTGTGCTTGCTTGTTCGAGCCAGCCTCAAACTACGAGCGATCGACTACACCGCCGAGGGGGACGACATTTCTCCTTCGGAGCTGGAATCTGGGGAATGGAAAATCATTCCTCGCCCACAAGACCGCGCCAGACGCTTGAAGCAAGACGCCGCCAGCCAAGCCGCCGCTGCGAGGACTAATCTGCGGCAAGCCAGCGCTAAGCCTAACTCCGGCGCCCCCGCCAAAAAACACGGAAGCCGGCCCCCACTAAAAGGCGAGTACCGCTACCGTAACTCTCCCTGAGCGACAATAAAATAGTCTGCCGTCCGCGAAGCTACAATTTAAACACCTTTGCAACACATCAACTCGAACTCGCCATGTGCGCGGCAGCCAATTGAGGTTCTGTATCAGGCCGCGCTAACTGAAGACACCGTTTCTGTTAATAAAACGCTCCATCAATAAAACTCTCACCGTGAGCACCCCGGCACGCCAGCGAGCAGCAGCGTATGCCGGAGTCAAGACTTTACAGCTTGAAGCCCAGAATTATGAGTTGGTGACGTAAGTAGCGGCGCCAGACGACTCGTTCCGAGGCGTAATTTACCAAGCGTATGACGGAAGCTCGCCGGAGGAGGCCCGAAAAGGCTTCATGAACCGAAACCCGGGTGTCGTGATCGTCGGCGCTCGTGAAATGGATCATTCAAACACGATCCAGGTCACATTACGAGGGAAGAAAATTCTGAGCCAGATTTACCACTGGGGATCCATCTTTTATGTCGACCGTTACCGTGAACAAGTAGAATCCTCCTACAACTGCAGAAGAGTCGGACATCGAACCGACGTATGCTACCGACCCAAAGCTGACCTTTGCATCCGATGCGGCTAGGACGATACTGCACCTCGTGATGGGGAACCACTCTCAACCACAGCCGACTGCATTGTGTGCCACGGGGCACACCACACCGGGAGCCGAAACTGCAAACAACGCCTCGTGGTCCAGAAACGACAACTAGTTAAGCCTAACAAGGGTGCGCCGACGCACCAAGTGGAACGTCAGCCGAGATCTAGGCAGCGATCTGCGAGCCGGGCGAGGAACCAAGCAAAGAACCAGGCCATAGACAGATCCAGCTCCTTCCCGCAGCTGACCGGGGTGGCCGATGGAAAGAAGAGCACAAGCTCAAGCCGAGGCAGAAGCAGTAGCTGACCAAACAAAAAGTTGAGCTGGCCAAATTCGGCCTCTTAACAGATGAGCGCTCGGGAGAAGGAACAGAGAAAAATTCCAAAACAATCTAAAAGAGCGGCACGAGGAAAACCCGAGACTAAAGAAATAGATGGCGGAGCTCCATCAACTTGTAATGGCCTCGAGAGAGCAAGCATCACAACCACAACCAAAAGCTGTGCAGACACCTCCGAGAACACACTCTCCCGCGTGCGAAGCTATAGAAACGGAGAAACGCAACTCATCTAAAAGACCCCGCCCCCCGCGGAGGAAACGTAAAACAAACGAGCTGCCGAAGCCTCTGAGGGCGATGTACCGCAGCCAGCTAAGGCCACAGGAACCCTCAGGGCTGACCTTAACGCACTCACAAAAAGGGTGGATAACATAGTGATCAACGTAGGCAACCTAGAGGTTAGAGTAGGAAATTTAGAGGCTGATGTAGATGCCTTAACAGGGGAATTTGGAACTTTCAAAACACTAGTAATGACTATGTTCCAGCAAGTGATGAAGAAGCTGACTGCATTGGAGAAAGGCTTACCTTCATTACAGCAAAAAGTGGTTCAAAATTATGTACCTCTCACAAGTAATTGAAGTATGGCAGTGGAATTGCAGAGCCGTCCGACGCAAACGGGGGAATCTGCAAGTTCTAATTCAAGCACAACAACGCGCACCGGACGTTATTGCAATGCAAGAATCTAGTGGGGCGGTAAAATTAATGAGCCATAAGGCATATCTATCGCCAGGGTACCATGCTGGAGCAGTCACGGGCGTGTCCACCGCCGTATTAACACAGCTCAACATCACGGCAATATAACAAACATAGAAACTTCAAAAGAAGACTACGTCATAATTGAGATTGTCCCCCCCTCTCCAAAAAAAACGAGGATACGATTTTTTTCTACTTAATTTATACAGCACACAAAGATAAGGGCAACGGTATACCGGAGTTACTTATCAAGACTTTGAAACTAGCGACTAAAGTTCAGGCATTAATAGTAGGGGACTTCAACGCACTATGTGCACGCTCGGAATGGGGATACACTAAAGTTAGCCCCAAAGGCGACAGAGTATGGCAGGCAGTCCAAACCATGGGCCTAACTGCTATGAACGACCGCCAAGACAACACGAGACTGTAGGGAACAGCGTATGCACAGCCACCTCGCCAGACCTCACCCTGGTCAGGATCATACGAAATGGAAAGTGAACACAGGACACACGCTAAGTAGCGACCATTAGATTATATATCTACCACTTTTGGAACAACAGAGCATAAATCAGTAGAACGTGTTGTCGGGCTAGTTGGTTCAGTACTTCAGACATGGTAGTAGCGCGAAACATACGTATACAAGACAGGGTATGGGACGAGCGCAACCACACACAAGACAGGGTACTGGACGAGCGCAATCCACACGAGACAGGGTACGGGACGAGCGCAATCCACACAAGACAGGGTGCGCTCGTCCCGTACCCTGTTTTGTTTGTGTGTGTTTCATGTAACTACCATGTGTGACATAAATCAGTCTTGAACAAAGTCAAAGCCATGCAATGGGACATGTTCAGAGACTTAAGAAAACCACAGACACAATAATTTAAAACCTCGGGGACTGGGTGGAGTCGCTAAAAAGGGATATTAAACCTACCCCCACTGAAATGGCCATGAAAGAAGAGGGACAAGTCACTGACTTTGGGCAATTGCACATGTGGGAAGCACATTTAAGCTTGCAAAGAAGCTGGAAGAGGAACAAACGCTGCCCTTAAGAAGAGATTAGCGCAATTACCGAGGCGAATTGAGTCCTAAACTGTAGAGTTTCAACACAATAAATGGTGACAGATATGTGACCGCATGAATGGTCAGCATTGATACAAGAAAACTTGGCATCTGCTGAGGCACCTTTTTGACCCCACACACACCAAAACAACTCAACGGGGTCAAGTGATGAGATTAGTGCATCAGTTTCAAGGCACCACAGAGGAATTCTTAACGGAACTACGAGATCGGCACTTAAACACAACCCTAGAATGACCGCTTCCAGGCTATCGCGGGACACCAAATGAGACATTGGACGCCGAGATCACGCAGGCGAAGGTGCGGTTTGCCATGGGGCAACTACGTACCACGTCGGCAGCCGGGCCCGATGGTTTTACTAACAAAGCGCTAAGAAACTTAATTGGAAGCGGTTTCAGTGAGGGCTCTTACTAATCTCATGAGCAAGTACTGGAGAGAAGGAATTATCAAACAAGAATGGAAACATGCAAAGATTGCATTCATTCTAAAACCAGGCAAGAAGTTATGTATTGAGAACCTACACCCAATTTCTTTGACATCCTGCTTAGGAAAATTATTGGAACATGTAGTTCTCAACCGCCTACAAAAATACGCCGAGGACAATAATTTACTTCAAAACTCCATGCTAGGCTTCAAGGCTGATCTTTCCACACAGGATGTTATGCTGCAACTCAAGGCAGACCCAAAATAGACCCAAAATGTGGCCGAGCAGATAGAGCCTATTAGGCTTGGATTTAAATGAGGCTTTCGATAACGTCACGGACGATGTTATCTTAAGGAATCTCTCGAATATTAGCCCAGAATAAAAACTTTCAATTACAGAAAGTCGTTTTTGAGTAACATAATGGCAGAGCTAGCAGCGGCAGAGATCAAATCACATCCTATATCACTATGAGGTAAAGGAACGTCTCAAGGTTCAGTCCTGTCGGCTTTCCTTTTTAACCTCTCACTAGTTAAAATTCCTCCTAAATTGACACCCTCCCGGGGCTGCAACACACAATATATGCAGATAATTTCACTTCATGGACCATAACTGGCAGCGATGGTTAGATAGAGGATACCATGCAACAAGCTATAGATATATTAGAAGGCCATGCCGGTAAAGCAGGGCTAACCTGCTCGTCCTCCAATTCCAAATTATATTTAACAAGAAACACGCCAAGAGGCCGTCGAGCCAAAAATTATAAACCCTGCGTCTCCACTTAACACCTGGGTAGAAGGGCTCCCTGTAAAGGAAGTTCAAACCATAAGAACCCTGGGACTCTCCCTTCAGTCAAGCAGGAAGAAGAAGGAGACCTGAAAAAGACTCAAGGACAACTGTCAACATGACAGTAAGACTATTAAGGCGAATTGCCAACAAAAAGATGGGAGTGAAGGAGAAAGAACTCTGCAGAGTAGTACAAGCATTTCAACTGAGCAAGCTTGTCTACGCCCTCACATACCTAAACTTAGCACTGAAATAGCCAAAGTAGAGGCTATAATTAGACACGCATACGAGGTTGCATTAAGGCTACCGAACTGTACCTCCACCGAAAGACTCCTGGTCGTAGGGGTACACAACATCCTAGACCAGCTTAAGGAAGCACACTTAACAATGCAACGAGGCCGGCTTTCCAGCACCAAGGCAGGAGGGCCATACTTGATCGCTTAGGACTAGGCATCGAGCTGCCACCACTAGATACCAAGACAGAAATAGCTAAACGCATCGCCCAGGCAATACTAGTCACGCCGCTACCTAAGATTATGCGTGTTGCTCACCACAAGGAGAGTAGGACAAATACACAAAACGTATACAGCCAACGTGAACAACCGGTATATGTAGATGCCGCAGAATACCCACAGAAACAAGCGTTCGCCCAAGCGGCGGTGGACACGCAAGCCCCCCCCCCCCCCCCCCTACCTCCGACTGATAGTCTCCGGTACTACTGAAACGAAATCCCCAGAAACGGCAGAAGAGGCGGCTATCGCCCTTGCTATCATTAACACCAACGCTTATACTGTACTAAGCGACGCAAAATTCTCCATACGGAGTTATGCGACGGGCAAAATTCCTCACGATGCAAAGAACATATTGGGTCAAACAAAAAACTCAGAATTATTGAGTTGATATGGGTCCCGTCTCACTCGGGGAATACTGGTAACGAAGCGGCACACATCAAAGCACGAGTGTTCGTCAGCCTTGCAAGGGATGCGTTAGTTACTGAGAGTTTCTCAAAGGACGGCCAAGCTTCATATCACGACATTGCCGATCACTTGAAACTAGATAGGGGGACCTTCCCTCCCCCAGACAAAAGCTTAGATAAGGAGTAGGAGACCACCTGGAGGCGACTCCAGACGCGATCCTTATTTACTCCTTACTTACTGTCAAAATTATATCCCTATGATTACGGCCCGGAATGTTACCCATGTGGCGAAATAGCTGTTTACGATCACATATTGTGGAACTGTAAAGAGGTGCCGCCCGGAATGTCTAATACAAGTTCCCCCTCTCGAACAATGGGAAGCCATGTTGGTCAGCTCAGACCTGGGCGTTAAAACTCGGGCCATTGAATGGGCCACTCAGGTCGCTGTAAGCCGTGGACCGATAGCCACCAAGGACGGATCATCTGCGTTTTGCCTTCTGACGAAATAACTGTTTTCCAATCCAACCCAGGCTATTTGGGTTAATCCCCGAGAGGTGCAGTTCTGAGAGGCTGACTACCCACTTTAGAGATCTTTCCGAGAGCTCGAGGCCATGAAGATTGCACACGCAACCTCAACATGCGCTTGGGTTAGTCGTTTTCATTTATGTGCCGCTTCTCGCCATACCAGTCGTCGCGAAACGAAATCTGAAGATGTTGTGAGCACACAATATGTCACAATGAAAATAATCACTTATATCACATTCTCGAGAACACAACTTTTTTTCTTTACTTCTCAGATAATCCACGTTTCTTATTTCTTAGCACCGTGCACTAAAAGAACTGTGTCAATCTCGGCACCACGTCTGCTGATTACACGACATCTCTAGCAACCTGCAGTAAAGGAACACCAGTGTTCTCCCAACGACTTGGGTGGCAGACGTCCCATAGGAGCAGAGCTGCACACTACTGAAGAAGCAGTCCTGTGCATTCAATGGCAGAGAGCTCGGCGGTGAACCACTTTATAAACCCTAAAGTAACTCTACGAAATCTGTCTAGCATGTTGAGGAATCCTGATCATTAGCCGGCCTCCTGAGACGTCGGATATTTGCATAATTTGGCCAGCATCGCAGGCCACTGTGTACTATTCTAATCGATTCCACACCCTGTGGCATTTTGAGTACCGAAAATGAAGACGAAGCGGTCCCAAGACGTCTTCAGTATGGGACTTGCCGGATAATTTAGTTTGCAAAATCTACAAAACCACTAATCACAAAGATTTGGGCTTGTGAACAAAGGAATGGCCTCTAGGTCTTTCCATCTCATAATGATACATATCTGCATTCCACAGACCCACACCTAAAATTCGGGCTTCCGTTCCGACGACTTCATCGGCATCTGAGATATCTCCACTATCGACTCCGTTTGAATGGTGCATTCAAGGACAGCTATCGGTATCGCCTCAGGCAAACGAACAGCTGGCACTCAGACAACTGAGACTATGTTGAAAGTGTGCGGCATATTCCGTTAGGATGCCCAGCTTATATTAATGTAGTGGACATACTACGAGTTCAAACTGGATACCCTCAAACAAATGATGGGAACGATGAGTTTTAATGGCGCAAGGGCAAGCCAGACAGCGCCATGACACAAGATGTTTTTAATCTACTCAAGAAAGGGGGGGGGGGGGGGGTCATAGGTTTATTTTAGAAGCAGTTCACCCCAGAGAAGCCGAGCACCAGGCCAGGAGAAAGCTTGTACCCGCTGTCACACCGGTGGGTACCCGGCTTCACTGGGGGTCGAACCCCGCAGCACACACATACGAGGCTTATACTCAATCCCACTCGGCCACCACTGCGCTTCTTGCACAAAAATGTGACTGGCAATGAAATGTACTTTAGGTCCTTCGTCCTGCCCTTCGCCACAGCGCCGTGCTTCGAACATGACCTTTTGTCTGCCTACCTGCGGGACATTACACATATAGTGGAGAAACATTAAATCTTTTTGTAGTCCTCTTTGAAATGCCGTCATGTCTATTCTGTGTTATCTTTTTCTTTATACCGCCTTTTAAAACTATTTTACTGTCATTACTGTCCCTGGGTGCACGGACACCCATCCAAACGCATACGCATACCCACACACGCACACGCGCGTATGGCACTACCCGGAAAGCTGTACGGAGAAAGGTCGCATCAAAATTTTCATACGAATTCTGGGAAGGCACAAAATTAGAGGTGAATTCGTCGTCGGTTTGAGTCCCTGTCGCAAGCTAGCCTCCAAGTTAACTAGCAGATGTACTGAGCTATATGCTACAAGAAATCCCACCACCCGTAACACTGTACGACAAATGGTTGCGTCACTATTTTCGTACGAATTTCGGGAAAGCTGGAGACAGACGCAAGTCGGCCAGGGGTGATATCTATAGAAGAACGGCATGTATAGGATTGTCTGCAGCGGCAGTACTCGTCTTTCTATGTGCGCCCTGAGGCCGCTTGATGACGCCATTTTTCTTGCCATTGATTGGATTTTCTGTATCATTTTTAATGATTTTAGTGCTTTTCAGGTCGTACTGATGGCCTTAACTGCTAAAGCGAGCAATGCATGGTGGAACTTACATGATTCTGAGCCTGACCGCAGTTAGGTCATCACGTTATAAAGCTGTACTCAAGCACTGCCTAGTATGCACGCAACAAGCCCATGCTGTCACATGGAAATGTGGCATATTAAAAAAACAATAAGTACCTTTACTAAGCAAGCTCAATGAGTCGTTTCTGATAGGAAAGCTAACGGGGGTGTATTGAATATTTCCTGTTTTGTATAATTGTTTTAGTTATGCACAAGCGTGTCCACATAGAAATATCATCATTAGTTCTTCACTTTCTATGATTGAAAAGAAATTGTGTAGCACAAGAGATGGCAACAGCACGCATGTGTCATAAAAATTTTCGAAGCTTGCTGGCAGGCTAAGGAGAAATAAATGTACCCTTATACTAAATCTTTTGACAATTAATGTTGTCTGACCAAAAATAAAAAAGAAACAAATTCCAACAATTTGTCAGGCGTACCTGAGTGGGCAACCCTTGGAGGCGTCCTTGGGTAGTGGGCGGTTCTACGTGCTCAGTGTATTTATTTCGTAAAATTTCTTTGTCGTAAACCTGAAGACAAAAGTGATTTTCCTGTGGAAAATCACTTGGAACATAAAAATGGAATATAAACCGCTCCAGTGGCGGTCGCCAATTCTAATCCTTCCCCCCTCCATCCTCTATCTCTGCCCCCCCCCCTCTCCCGTACCCCCGCACCCGAGTACCTCTAACCTCAGCTCCTGATTGCACCGTATATTGTTTGAAATAGCTGTTGTGTGGTAAAAAACCTAGCGATGCCACAAACGTTGGCTACCAAAGGTAGTTAATCGACATGTGCCAGAAGACCTCCTAGGCAGAACACGATAGCTTTCTAAGGGAGTAGCCCCTCGCAAAGACTTGAAGCATTGGTTGACAAGTTAGCAGCAAAGGACGCATTGAATTCTGCCGATATGACGTTCCCAGGCAGGACGGTCGCAATATGCGCTCAAGATGTTTACTAAACACCGCTCACGCCATGTATGCAGATGACATTGCGATAGGTCAAGTTCATGATGGAGTAAGATCATTTGGGCGAGCAAGGTTGTGTGGGGAAGCACGATCTTGACCAGCTGCTGGCTCTGCATCTTGGCGTGCCGCCAAGTTCACCCGCCCAATAACCGGCCTTGGCCTATCTATGGTTAGCAGATAGTGGCAGTCGCACAGATGAGTGCGCTTTGCAGATGGTCAAGGAAGTCTATACTCCGTTTCATACAACAGGTGCAACGCTGTGAAAGGTACGGAAGTAGTCCGGACGGGAAAATAATGGGAGGCGTGTTACTCCGCGCTTGCTCTGTGCCAGAGTGGTCAAAGACACGAGAGAGGTACAGCGTGACGTCAGCAGTAAGTGTCCATTTGATCAAGTTCATGAGAAATGTGTCATGTCGTAAGCCTGCAGACAAATGATTCACTATGTTTTGCTCACCACAAGGAACGCACTACTCTCTGGTAGCGGATGCGGGCAGCGCAAACAAGTGCGCTAGCTTTGATAGTGTTGCACCTAATGCATGAAACGAAGAATAGTGCGGCATCCCAGAAAGAGAGCATCAAGGGCTGAGGAGAAGTTGTCCAATCTCAAGGCGCTGTGCTTTTGACGCCTCCTGAAGAGGGGAGGCGTATTGTTGCAGTGTCGTGATCACTACTTCCGGAATCAAAGCCCAGGTTGCATGTAGATCCGGCCCATAAGTACGGCGCACCACAAGTATGTCGAATTGCAAACGTGGCTGAAATGAGCTAAACGAGCAGAACAAGAAACATGTTCGCGAAGGCATCCCGCACATGCCAGCCACGGCGATTGCAAGAAAAGTAACCACAGTACAATGCGGCGTGATAAAGTCCCTGTGTACTAAAACCTGAATCGCCAAGAGCATGCCAATGAAAAAACAATAAGCAGCCATAACTCGAGAGGGAGTACTGGCGGGTAGAAGTGGGCATATGACCTCAAAATTCTGGGCCCCACCTCAACCTCCAAAAGAATTCGCCGACCTCACTTAACCTCAACCTCATCAGTTGAGGTTGAGGTCTCCTTAGACGATCTCACCTCACTTTTCGTGATGCCACTGCTGACCTCACTAAACCTCACCTCAACCTCAAATTGTGAGGTTGAGGTCGGCTGCTGAACCTAAGAGAGCAAACGAAAAAAAAACAATTAAGAAGTTTTTCAGTCAAAACTATTCTGAGAATAATCTGAGACAGGGAAGCCAAAAATGATGATGGTATTGTTTAATAAGGTGTGTACAGACACTATTCATGTACACGCAATAGGATAAGCTTATAATCTGGGGTGAACCCTCACAGAGAATATGGCCTGCAGGCAGGGGTGTCCCATACGCGGTTATCACCAGTACATGGGTGAGTACTTTATACGTGTCAGTATTTGGCAACCTGCTTCGGGTATACTTGTTCATATTGGAATCCTCTCGATAATTCAGGCACGAACCGACAATTGACAAACACAGCCTTTCTACACCATCTACCAGAAATTCGGAGGAGGGGGTAGGTATTCACCATACCCTTTTCAGGGTTGAGAATAGTTACCCAATAAGAAGAAACTGGTCGCTGATGTACTTTAAATGCGACGGTTATGCAGACGCTTATGAGTATATTCGATTTTCTAGCTCTATCCGGCATAGCGAGAATGCTCTTTCAGTACTCTATGTTTCCTTCGAAAACACTTAACAAGCTGCGACTGTAGTGCACCAACAGCGGCACGTTATATTTATGTCTGTATAAAGTCGAGCGGCTTCTTTATTAATTCGAGATTATTAGATAACTCACTTTCAAGGTCATATTCTCAGTAAAGTGTCTGTCAGAAACGGCGCCATGCGACGTCACGAGCCGACGAGTCACGCGGCGAAGATAATGACGTCACATTATTAATGCTAAATAATTTACTTAGATAACGCTAATACTAATTAGTATAATTAGTGATGGCATCAAGCGATTGTGACGTTATACCAGGTCACGTGCCAGCGGTGTAATGTGCCATCAAACCTATGCACGTGACGACGCTGTAATATGACGTCATATCTGCTCACGTGACAACGATGTAATTTCTCGTCATACCAGGCCCCCATCCACTACCTTTCCACCCTCATTTCTAGATTCATATGGATCCCACGTTACTACAAATGCGCGCATGACGCCTTACAAAGAGTGCCCACAACCCTGTCCACATTAATGACATTCGGATTGTCCAGCAGGTAAACGCGCCAGTTTTCATGTATGACATACTGCAACGATGATGCAAAGACACATGCCTTTGACTCTCGAGATGATGGCGATGATGATGATGCTAACAGTGTACCCTTATGAGCCCGGGGAAGTCTGACATAATGCTACCAAATTAAAAGTTGCCAGAATATTGATTAAATTTTGTACATTACCCAGCAACCGGAGACAATTATTGTGCGGGAAAATAGGAATACCTGCCGCTAATAATTAAGGATGATTATGCTGAAGCTCCGGGGTGGTCAAGGCCCTCCCCCGTTTCTGCCACTTCCCTCCAGGTGGCGATGGTAATGGTTTTGGAAATCCTGGGAATTCTCCGATGACTCGGTGAACCCACGGCGTTTTGAGAGAAGGGGCTAGATTACGTCATCGAACACTGGTTTGGTTTAGTTTATAGGGGTTTAACGTCCCAAAGCGACTCAGGCTATGAGGGACGCCGTAGTGAAGGTCTCCGGAAATTTCGACCACCTGTGGCTTTTTAACGTGCACTGACACCACACAGTACACGGGCCTCTAGAATTTCGCCTCCATCGAAATTCGACCGCCGCGGCCGGGATCGACCCCGCGTCTTTCGGGCCAGCAGCCGAGAGCAGTAACCACTCAGCCACCGCGGCGGCTCTTCGAACACTGTGCCAACTACTAAAATCACACGGGTCAAAACAACTGGCCTTGAGTGGGCAGCGGGAACCGCTCTCTCTGTCAAGAGCCCCATGGCTCTCCACTCAAATTTCCCCGCAGCGAAACCTTCTCGAAAGTAACACTCCTTCCGGGAAGACCAGAGGGGTGCGTCTTCGTGTTGACTCGGGCTGAACGGACATTACAGCGCAGAATTGACAGCTAAGAGGGAACTGTGGCATCCGGTTGTCCAAACAGGGGAAACCGAACACCAAGCGTCATTGCATGAACACTGCGGTGATGCGCTGCAACTCCGCTTCGGAAGCGGCACTCGTCGGAGTAAGACGTGGCAACTGCAAAAAGCCTCGACCTCAATATTTCGACCTCACTGAATGACGACCTCACTCAACCTCAAACTCACGAGTGAGGTTGAGGTCTGATTTGCGGACCTCACTCACAAAATTTCGCGCCATCGCCGACCTCACCTCAGCACCACCTCGCGACGTGAGGCTGAGATCATTTTGAGTATGACGTCACCTAATGACGTTGCCCACCTCTACTGGCGAGTCACCTAAAGCACTGCCGCATTTCCTGGTGGGGACGGGATGGAATGTGGGGTGCGAACGACGGTTGTCCGTACGGACGGAGTGGGCAAGGCGTAGGGCTCCTTACGCTTGTCTCTAAGAAGATGAGTCTTGAACACTCCCACTTCGGGAGTCTGTAATTATACTGAACCACGCCAGAAATGCAAGCATAGGGCATGGTTGGATATGATTCCAAGGTTCCTAAAAGCACCGGAGTCTGATTGCACATAAAACATGGCCGAGATGTAGCAAACATGTTTGGTAGCATAGACAATACACGTGAATCCAGTCATTGAAAGACACTGGTGACGAGCACTAATTGACGGTGGTGGAGTCAATCGATTCGGAAGCTAGATGTTAGTGGTATTGGTGGACCTTGATGACCTCTCCCAAAAGACGAGCAATTTGTTCATCAACTACTGCCACGTCTGCATGAGCAGCTGCCGGCGTATTAAGGTATGGTAGCGCCTGCTGCTAGCCGCGCTAATCATTTCGGTCGTTATGGTACAGCAGCCATGAAGGATATAATCCACCAAACACGATACGTAAAGTTCTAATACCAGATTTGTGCACACGCTATAAACCAATAATCACTAAAATAGGTTGAAGTATTGGCTAAAACGTACAAACATTAAAACTTTGCCAAATGAACCTCCTGGTAACGTACTTGGTAAAACTTTAAGATGAAGAGGTATTCACAGCATGTAAAGAGCATAAAACACTTTATGGGGGTAGTAGTTGAGAACGGGCAAGTTAAAGTTACTGTCGCTACACGCCGTGTTGTATTAAGCCCTTCGATGTCTTGTGCACGACGAACAGACTAAAGGGTGTACAGGCTTTCAGGTCTTGGACGTCATCTTTGTTACTAAATATTATTACAAAGTATCTAAAGATACGTCCAACGTTCCCAGTTGGTTCTCAATGAACGTATGGCGGACGTCCTTGTTGGGTCATGGCTAAATTGTAGTCCAGAATATCCACGTCATGTTTCCTCTACGCACTCTTTTCCCCACGTAGCGTATAAAAGTTACACACCACATTCGCGACTTTCAAGGAACGCCAAAGATTAGCCCGCCATTTTGTACGTCTCCAGCTGTACCTAGCTCTGTCGATGCGGGGACTGCGGAACATCAAGTTCGTTATCTCGTTAGGCGACGCTTCCGCATACAGCTATGCAAAATCCGCGATCGTAAACAGACGATTTTAGGCAACCTTATATGGCAGGGCGGCGCCACTGGAGCACAGCGTTCAACGCGCTAGCAACACCGGCGCCGAGTAGCCTTGAGGCTGCAGTCGGGCAGTTGAGCAAGGCATTTTATAAGGCAGCGGTGACCATTTTTCACGGTTTTAAAGCCTTCGAGGGCCCTTTCGGCTATTTTCCGCCAGCGATATTGCCTCGAGGAGGGCGCCTGTTTAAAAACGGCCACGTATAAAGCGTGAAAGAGGAGAGTGGCAAGAACCTCATGGCGAGGCGCCTGAGGTGCCTATGGGAACAAAATAAGCATGCGTGCGCCGTTACGCTTACCAAAGTAACCAGTTAGTTACGCTTACCTTTACGCACACTTTATGTCTGCAGACTCAACCTAACGAGATAGAAAGCATACCAGTTGCCTATCGTTGTCTTTTCTGCCCCAACATATATGTTTACTTGTAATCTCGCCCTGTAATGTCACACCATGCTTTAAATTTTAGTTTGCCTTTTGCAGCTTTTGACAACGCCACGAAACTCAGAGGCAGGCAAGTGCAGCTGCCGCCACGACTGTTTTCCCCATTAAAATCACTGCTCGGGATTAACGAGATTCGTTGATGTTCCCGAGCAGCTAGGCACCTTGAATCAGCGTGGATCAAGTGTGGGGAAGCCGGTGGACAAGCAAGCGCTCAAAGATAAACGTTAATCAGGGAGCTATTGAAGGCACTTGCGTTAACGAACGAATTCGCTACCGTGTATCGCGAGACACTCTAGAATTCCACCAGCTGTGACAATGCCACGTGCCGAATCTGTGCTGCATTTTCTTTTTGCATGACTTCGCCTATTTATGTGGTGCTTATGTTTGGCTTTTTATCAAACCTAAGTACTCCCTGACCACTCGCTGAATATATGACCTCTATTGCCCTCAGCGTACCTGTTTGCGAAACCATGCACAACTAAAGTTCACTATAAAAGGGATGCGGGACGCTGAGTTACAAGAAAGATAACATACCAACTTATGCATCGCTGCCTAATGCCCAGTTGTTATCGCCTCCTTCCTGGCTTTAGAAGAGAACAATGCTTTTCGTATTCAGAAGACAAAGAGAGGAATTCCCATCGCGCCACGCGCTAAGCCGTTGTGAGGGTGTTAGGCTCCCTTCATAGCTGTGCTCAAACACAAGGCAAGAGAAAATGTTGCTCACCAGGAAAGGAAGGCATAGTCCCAATCCACATCTGTCGCCGGCACCTTCGTTGAAATCGGGGCCTCATCGTCGGTTTTTATGACCGCTCACCCCCCGCACCCCAGCACTGGTTACTGCACCCTTGTATTTTATAACGTTAAGCAAAGCGAATTCTCTCGCTTGAGCGTGCGCGACTGCGAGTGTAGCGGCACCAACACAACGGAGGTATACACCCTTGCATCGAGTCACATGACACTCCAACTGTTGTAAGTACTTCGCTCAAAGCCACCCGTTGCTGAGAGTCGCGTTCGCACAACGGTAAACGAGCGGTGAATTTTTCCCACGGTCGCGACGGGAAGAGGCCTATTGTCGCCTGGGTCTCCTTCACGACTGTGGCGTCTCTGTGGCAGTCTGTTGCGCAGCTCCACTGGCGCTTTTCCTTCTTCCACTTGAAGTCAGTAGCAGTCGAAGCGTTAGAGGAGCCCAACGAGACCAATTACGATGAGTCAGTTTAGTCCAGCTTGATGCAAATGCCCAATTTCTAAGCGAACGGAGGCAACAATTAATATCCTGAGCACTGCTTGGCCGCCTCAGCGTTGATGTTCGTGCCAACAAGGTGGCGATACGAGTAGCGGCCAACTGAATTGCAGGTTGCCGATGTGGAGACGTAGTTAAGCACATCCCAGCGCTCCCACAAATGCCGCGAACCGGTGCTTGCGCACCCGGTCATGCGTAGCGAGCACAAATGTCACTCGTACATCGATGGGAAGCGACTGCGGCATGCGACACGACGTGCGCCAATCGAAAAGTGGATTCGTTCAGTGCCTCGTGATCTATCAGCTTGATCTGCTCGCAGTTTGAGCGAGCTATCACCAGCATTGGCGCCGCCATCGATGCTGCACCAACTTCGGAAGCGCAGCCGTATGTATCGAAATGGAACGGCGGTTGTGGTTTCCTGCGTCCTGAACTGTTTTTCACATAGTGCTAAAGGTTTCAATCACGTCGCGAGTGGCAGCAGCCTGGCTCAAGGCCTGTGCAGACACTTGCGTAGAGTCTTAATGGTCGTCGGTGGTGTGCTTGTGCGCGTGTGTGACGGTTGTTTATGCAAGGGAGATTTCGTTTTAATAAACACAGTTTTTATTTGACTGAATGCGATGACGGCGGTATGGATGGCACATTTGCACAGCGGTTGCACAGAGATGCGCTAATTTTACTCCTGTTACAAAAACAGCTGGTACGTGACGCCTGCGTAAGGCGTGGTGTGGACACGAAGCTGCCAAGTTCCTGCCTGAAAAGACGCCGATGTCTGGCAGCAGTGTCGTTCGGTGCACGTTAGATCACAATCACAACTACGGTGCCTAGTTGTCAGCTCCATTGGAGCACCCCTAACCACAACGATACGCCAGCACCATCCCTTCCCCGAGTCCTGCGGCGCCGAGCGGATGCAGTTCACCCGCGCGCCGACTGATGGCGGCACTATGCGTGGGGAACAGCATGGGCGCACAGCTTGACAAATTCTAACTACGTCATCCGTTCTAGCCGTCCGTCATTAACTCCACTGACTTCAGCTTCTGACGAGCCTTTGAAGTGTACTTCGCGCTGATTATTATGTTTAATGCCTCCATATTAGGTTGTGCAGTGCGGCTGGGACTGCCGCGTCTAAAGCTTGACTTCGTTCCCTTAATCCTCTCCTTTCCTTTCTCCACCGCTGACGACAACGTTGCCTTAACACTGTTTTCCGTTCTTTTGTGAACTTGCTTGAAAAAGCTAGCAGTTCGTACCGTTTAATATCTCCATACATTTTGATCTTTAACGCCAAAATTATGGGAGAACGGAGTGAAGAAATAATACCTGCTGCACTACGCGAGCTAATGCACCAACATTGAAAAAGCCGGTGTAAATCCGTTATTCCTGAGTCCTCCTGATCTCCTGGCCACGGCTGGGAGATCAGGAGGACCAGGGAGCACATACGGGAAGTAATAGCTTGGCCAGACGATCCTCCGGCGTCTGACAACCCACACGTCGCGCACGACCCCCCAGAGATACGGCGAAGCACACGACAACGTCTCCAGCTCTGCCGCTACCCACTTCTGGAGAGACTTTAAACTAATTGTTTATGAAAAGAAAGATGTAGCAGAGCTGAGTCACTCTGACGTCACCCTGACAGTACCCTAGCATCGTGACCTATTACGTCACGCTACTGTCTCTTCAGCCATGCATTCTTTGCTGGGAAACCGCGACAAAGCATCTGCGAGAAATAGTTCTTTGCCCGGTTTGTAGATAACATTGATAGGATAGCGCTGCAGGGTCAGTCTCATGCGTTGCAATCGAAGAGGACACTCATGCAACTGTTTCTTGAATATCGGCACCAAAGGGCAGTGATCGGTCCCAACGGTTACTACTGGCTGGCCATAAACGTAATCGTGGAATTTTGTGCAACCGTGCACAATAGCGAGAGTCCCTTTTTCAATTTGCGCATACCGCTGTTGTGCGCCTTCGAGCGACCGAGACGAAAAAGCGACAGGGCGGCCTTCTTGAATAAGAACCGCGCCAACTCCCAATTGGCTGGCATCGACTGAGAGGATGATAGATTTACTTGGGTTGAAGTACGATAGCACAGGTGCTTCTACCAAGAACTGCCGCAACCTCTTAAAACTTCTTTCCTGCTCTTCGGTCCACACCCATGCAATATTTCTGCGCAGCAATGTTCGGGGTGGGGCAGTCACATCCGACATGCTGGGATTAATCATGCGAAGAAATACTTGTAGCTCCTTACAGTTCTTGGGCGCTGGCATTTGTAGTACATCTTGAACTCTTTGGGGGTCTACTCGCAGGCCTTCTGCAGTGAAGATGTGGCCCAGGTAACGCACTTGGGGCTGCAAAAACGCGAATTTCTTCAGGTTCAGCCTAAGATTTTTCTTGTGACAGCGTGTCAACAGGAGTGTCAAGTGGTAGTCATGTTCCTCTTTAGTTCTTCCCCAGAGCAATATGTCGTCCATAACTACCGCCTCGCATGGTAACCCTTCTAACAAGCGGTGCATTGCTGCTTGGAAAATCTCTGGAGCAGAGGCGATATCGAACGGCATGCGAAGAAACCGGTAGCGGCCGTATGGCGTGCTCATTAAGAGTTTTGAGCTTGCCTTGTACAATTTAATCTGCCAAAATCCTGATGCGGCATCTAAAGTAGAAAAAAAAAACACAGCCCCGGAAAGTCGCGGAACTACGTCCTCTATTGTCGGCATCGTATAGTCTTCTCGCAAAAGCGACTCGTTTAGCTCTGTTGGATCGAGACAAATGCGTACTTTATCCTTTTTCACTACTGTGATCATGGGACTAGACCAGTCAGTAGGCTGTTACCTTTTTTATGACGGCTTGCTCTTCCATGCGCTGTAATTCCGCTTTCACCTTGTCTTGAAGGGCTACCGGAATTCTTCTAGCTGGCACGACGACACCCGCGGCACCAGTCTCCAGCTTCATGTTGTACTCGAAGTCTTTTAGCTGGCAGAGCCCTTTGAAGACTTCTGCAAAAGGCTGTGCTTGTGGGTAGAGTTTGTCATGCTGAATGCTCTGCAAGCGGCTGATAAACCCCAAACGTTGGACTGCTGTACCACTCAGTGTTACCGGCACGTCCTGGTCCACATTGAAAAACGTTGCTTCGTGACCTTTGTCGTTTGCAGTAAGCAACAGCCGTTTTTTCCCACGGGAAGTGGTTTTGTGCCCAAAAAATGCCGTAAGTGGGACTAGGCAGGTCAGTTCTGGCTTATCTGGTAGCTTTCTAATGTCCTTACTTGAAATCACGCAGCAGTTTGCCCCCGTGTCTAATTTGCACTCCATTGGTGTGCCTTCAATGTCCACAATCGCACTCCAGTTGTCTGCCGTCAGGGTGTGCACTGTCAAAGTTTCCAAGAAGTAATCCTCGTCCTCTTCTACCTGCAGCTCCCGCAAATCTTTTCTTCTCTGAATCGCGCCGCGTGAATGCGGCAACGACTTGCAGACTTGTGCGAAGTGGTTGCGCCTGCCGCATTTCTTGCAAGTCTTACCATTCGCGGGACATATTCCGCTGCGGTGCGTCTGATAACCACATCTATTGCAGACGTCTTTTTTAGCAGCTACTGCACAAACTGTCGTTTCATGGGTGGTTCCTGCCACTTCGTTTATCTCGCGGAACTGTTCTTTCCCTTGTTCTAGGGCTCGGCAGATTTCAACCGTCTTCTGATAGGACGGGTTCTCAGCGACCAACTTTTGCTGCAAGTTTCTGTCTCGAATGCTCAAAATAATGCGGCTACGCAGCATACGGTCTTCCAGCTCTCCGAATTCGCAGTTTTTTTGCCAGTATTCGTAGTTCTGTGAGCCATTCACCGAAGCTTCGCCTTCCTTTTGGTTTCTTGAGCCGACGCGGAATTCGTGAAAGGTTAGGTTGGTTTCGGGCTTATAGAAATCCTCAAACTTTTTTAGCAGGACGCCGACGTCGTTTTTGTCTTCTCCTGCTTCAAACTTGAACGTGCTGTACGCCTTATTGCTTCTTGACCAACCCTCACTCTCAGTGTGGCTGCCTGCACTTCTTTGTTCTGCTTGTTCAGCTAGGTAGCAATAGAAAACAACGTGAACTCACTCTCCCACGTTTGCTATCCTAGCCAAGCGTTGCCTGATGTGTCCAAGGGCTTCGGTGGCGGAAGAAGGGTCGCTGGAAGGGACGCTGGCGTTGACATGCAGACTAGGGACCGCTGCCACCATGTGTGCAGGCCTGCAGTCAGTGAAGAACATCCTTTACTGCCGATAGGAAAGGGGTTTACAAAGATACAGGAGAGTGACGTAATAGGTCACGATGCTAGGGGAATGTCAGGGTGACGTCTGAGTGACTCAGCTCTGCTACAAATTCCGCAAATTCGGGACAGTGGACAACCAAACTAGTCTACTTTCTCACTTTCTCAAGTTATTACTTTCTCATAAGAGGTCCCCTCTACAGTCTCGGGACCTCTTGCTGTATTGCTCCTTCAATTCAACTTTTGTGTCATATATGTTTTTATGAATAAATAAACGAAAGCGCGAGTTTTGTAATACCAACCAGGAGGGCTGTATTGTTGAGAGAAGTAGCCCAAAATGTAGTTGTTCTGGCTCAGACAGATGTGCGCATTGCATTTGAACTGAGAGGAGTCATGTTTTTCTGGCGCCACGTTGCAATAGTAATTATGTTATTCGGAGCAGTTTGTTCCCGTCTACTTCACTCCTCCTTTTCCACATACTGCGGAAAAAAACCAAGACCACTCTTTGTGTCACTGTTTCCTCCCTAATGACTGCGGCGATCATTGTTTGTATTAGGCGACTGAGCTTTCTTTATAGTAGGATACTATAAAAAACAGCAGTTTGCAACAATGGGCCACGGTCCACGGCGTCCTGTATTCCGCTGACCAATGACAAAAGGAAACAAAATCAGCTTTTTAATGTTTTACTGTATCAAACAATCCTTAGGCATTAAATTACTTGAGCTATGATTTCGTCTCATGAGTCTGCTTTTTATCACAGAGGAATTCTGGCTGTCGGTCCGGTATGTGGGAGTACTTCAGTTGTATCTGACTACGGAGCGCACGTTGCATTCCAAGTGGTCACATGTGTTGTCAATCTGGAAGCTATTAGACTTGTTTTAGTATTTGCTGTGCTAGCTATGTGAGCCTTTTTTTCTGGCGAAAAAAGTTTCATATGCAAATTGAACCAGTGAGAGCTTGTAGTATTCATTGTCTGTTGCGAAAAACGGAATGTTTTTCGATACAGAAATTTCACAGCAATCTCTCAGACGTGGACTCAGAGTCACGAATTCATTCTAAATCAAAAATCCACGCGTTATTTGCCTAAAAACGTGCGATTCAGTAGTCTTGTAACGCAACAGGGAATCTTCAAAGGCGCAACGATCTAAATGTCTTTTTGGCCCCAGATTTCTCCCGGTAAAAGTTCCTGCGAAAAGTGAAAGGAGTCTTTGAAGGCTGACTTGCAGTAGTATACCTGTGCCCTTGCCTCGCAGGGATGCCAGGTGTTTGTATTTAGACGCGCTGCCTGCTGGCAACACGTTGGCGGCAACGTTTACTCAGAAGCTGCGTATACAAACGACGACGCGGCATGTATTGGTGTAATATAGAGACTGGATCGGTACTATACGCAGAGAAGAACACACAGGTCACTCGCCAACTCTCAAACGGATATTTATTGGAGGAAGAACACCGTAAAAGGAGAAGTCATCCTTGACACACGAACAAAACATAAACCAACAAAGAAACGAGACCTTGCACGAGGCAACCATAAAGGCAATCGCATTATCATGCAAGTTCAAAGAAGGAATGCTTACACACTTCCCATCGCGCCTTTTTGTGTGGACAGTTTCAGGGTCTCACTTTTGGAATCTGATCAGCAAGCTTGAAAGGAATACCATTTTTTCCAAACTCGCGATGACAGAGAAACGTTTTGCTATGGGGAGCCAAGTGCACATTCGTGTTCGACCGCATTGAATTTCTGTTTTCTCTTAGGCGTGTGTTTGCATCCCGCCCCGTTTTGCTTATGTACACTTTGCCACACGATAGCGGCCGTCTGTTAACAACTCGCTCCGAATATTCTTCAAGCAGCACGTGTGCTTTGCAGTGCACTTTTTTTCTCCGGGAGTCTTCAGTCCGGTCATTCCCTGTTCTTTTTGTGTCTTTCGTCGGCTGTGCCACAATCATGTGTTCATGCGATGACTTGTAGCTCCAAGGAACAGGTTAGAAGACTCTAGCAGGCGTTCTTGCCTGCATGAATTGTTAAGAGGTGGTTTATGATAAGTTACTAAAAAAGTGGAAGTCAGCGGCCTGGGACCCTGGAATGCAGAACCTCGAAAAAGCAAGTTCAGTTATACTAGTTTTTCAGAGAACTGCGACCGGCTCATGGCAGTCAGAGTACCAAAAACGTGATTCGTGAGCACCTTGCCTGTCTTCAGTGCATGAGCAAAAAGATATAGGCAAGAACGGTGCGGCTACAGGTACGTACCATGTCTGTGACGTGTTATCGCCTGAAGAGTGATTGATTCCCCATAAACAGCAGTGTATCTTAAACATGGTGACAGCACACATTCGTTTTGTTTTCTTTACCCCCCCCTCCCCAAAGCATTAGCATGTTATTGTTTGCTGCGAGCGCCACAGTGCCCTTCAATATGGGTGCTTTCCGGTTTACTGCGTTTATGTTTTTCATATCGCTCCCAGCGGGGCCGGCGCAGAGCAAGAAATCGTAGTGCACGAGCTATATTTTCTCAGGTCAGCAACAAGAAATGGCCCGGAAAAAAATAGATGCAAAACCTTGGATGATTACTTGCATTGAACAGATTCCAGGGGAGGCTAGGTAGCAATGGACGGCTCTTTTGAATGAGAGCAAGCGCGTAGTTTTTAAACAAAGAGTTAAGGCTCTGTAATAATAGCTGCCATTGACATGAGCTGACTATGCTGCTTACTGTCGTTGTTGCTGGATGCATAAGGCGAATGGCTTGTAGCTGCTGTGTACGACATGGCCAACAATACGCGGCGATGAAATAGTGCTAAAAGCCGCCGCGGTGGCTCAGTGGTTATGGTGCTCGGCTGCTGACCCGAAAGACACAGGTTCGATCCGGGCCATGGCTGTCGAATTTCGATGGAGGCAAAATTCTGAAGGCCCGTGTGCTGTGCGATGTCAATGCATGTTAAAAAAAACCCAGGTGGTTGAAATTTCCGGTCGAAATTTCCTTGTCCGTACCTGTCACAAAGTGATTCCGCAGTCTTAACGTGCCTGACGGTGCCCTAGGGCGGCCATAATCGTCAAGCCGGCGAACTGCTTTTATCCCCGCTTCGTGTCGAAGGCGGTCCCGGGAAGCGTTCGCAAAGCGAAAAAATCCGAGTTTGCTTTTATTTACATATTGGGCATTACAGCCGTATGCAGCACATTTCTTAGGCATCGCCAAATGCGTCGCGCTGAGCGCCCGTCGGCTACAGCAACGCATCCCGCCAGCGCGGACCCCGATTTGAAAGCCGGTTTGTTTACACTAATCTCCTTCAACGATAATGGCCTTGCTCGTGCGGTGAACAAGGGCATGCATGCCTGCTTTGTACCAGCTATTTTCCTTCTGGTGCAGCCGTGTCTACACGACGCGAGAAAAGTGATGGCGAGTGAAGGCTCTAGTCATATCCTGAAGTCTGAATCTGAGAAGCTCATCTTTTAGCCGCTCGAAAATAATGAAAATCAGGCGATGCTACGTCAGGACTGTATGACGGATGAGGCAATACAGTCCACCCAAA
This sequence comes from Amblyomma americanum, assembly GCF_052857255.1. Classification (NCBI taxonomy): domain Eukaryota; kingdom Metazoa; phylum Arthropoda; class Arachnida; order Ixodida; family Ixodidae; genus Amblyomma; species Amblyomma americanum. The sequence continues at coordinate 334,151,837 of NC_135497.1, forward strand.
TTTTTCAATCACTTTTGTTTTCAGGCTGGTGTGAGGGCGGGTGTTATCGTGATGGAGAAGAATCTCCCTCACACCTCTGTTATTTCATACACGGTGGCAACTCTGGTTTAGCTTCTGCAGGGTTTTTCGTGAATGCCAGTATTTACTGTCTCCCTCTTAGGCAGCGCATCTACAAGGAATACTGGATCAATGTCCCTCAAAATAGTGACCACGTCTTTACCGGGCCGACTCAGTAGCCTTGAAATTTCGTATTCTTGGCGAACTTATATGGCACCATTCCATCGATTGCCTTGCAGCGCCACCACATGGACTGGGGCTTCAAATGAAGGGGAGGTGCCGGACACGTTCACAGTGGAACATTTAAGGCACCCGGGCAGAGCGGACGTGTTGTTGGCTGGTCGCCGTCTCTCATCGCGCCTCAAGCCATCTGAATAAATGTGGGACCGCGTCTAGCGCACACAGTGTTTTCGTTTCTGGCTCAAAGTGATTATTATCGGTTGTATCAAAACCCACCGCCTGACACCCACCAGTGAAAATGTGTGCAAGCGTCCTCCGGGCCGGTACCTGGACTCCTCACGGATGTGCGCTTGGAGGAGGCTGGACCCCCGGTGCGCCTTTTTTGGGGAAAACCCAATTTCGAACACGTCGACCTGCAAAGGTGGTTCGTGTTACCGGGATTGCATGGGGATGCCTCACCAGACGTACACGTTCTCAACAGCGTGTCTCAACAGACGTACACGTTCGACTGTCACAAGTGCAAGCAATCCTTCGACATTTCAAAGAGAAAATTTCACAATTTCACTCCTGTCTCGGACGAAGCGGGTTCGGCTCCCCACTGGCGACCGGCTACCCACCGGTTCCTTCAAATGGATGCAAGGCTATGCCAGTGCCTGGTGCTCGGCTTTTCGGTGTGGATGGGTTATAGCAAAGGAGCCCGCACCTTCAAATCTCGTCACTCTCCGTAGGTTTGAGCCCCTATAGTGATTTGAGCACCCCGCATGCGGTAGGCGCGGGGTTCGATTCCCTGTGCCGCCGTCTACCCACCGGTGATACAATAGGTAAAACATTTCCTCTCGTTTTGTGCTCAGCTTATTTCGGGCGAAATGCTTGGAAAAGGGGTCTTCGAACCCACCTTGTGTAAAAAAGGGCCACGGTAGGCTTTACCGCACAAGGAGTATTTCGGTCCGTAGCCTATAGATTTTCCATCGCGAGAGGGCGAAGTGACCAAAGGCCCTTCTCGAAGCATTGCACCCCAGAAGAGTCGATCACTAGGCCGAGGGAATTCTTGTACTCATAATAAAACCGATGGCCACTCGGCAGCAGTGGGCGCCTGGTCCAGCACCACGCGAATGCCAGTTGGATGCTCTACCACAGGCACATCGCTTCGGTTAAAAGATGGCGGCCTCTACCAACAGTTCAATTTGACAGCACGACTTGGATCATATTTCCGACGGTTGCGGTCCCATGATGGCCGAGCACCAAGCGGGAAGCGTCCTCGTGCCTATTTTAACGGTAGGTATCCGGCGACACCGAAGCTCCCACGAGTGAGAAGGCGTAAGCCGGCCGGCTCATTCGTGAACGCAGTCGGCCCGTGATGCAGCGTGATGCACCCGATGGCATGCAGCTGGAGGTTCTACATTTGCGTGGCTCTATGTATCCGCCGCCGCACCCCTTGTGATTAGTGCGCTAACTTTGTGCAGGCAGTCGCCACACAAGCTCGACCCGCGCTCTCCTTTAAGGGCATGACGGGATATCAAATAATTTAATGCCCATACGCGCAGAATTGCTGTTTATTTACTTAACATTCAAAGATCCCTGGGAGTCCTGGGGCGCGATTACGGATCAGTCTCAATCGAAATTGTCTCAAAAAGTATATCATTTGGCTCTCTCCTATTGGTCGGCGGCCATTTTGATTTTTTTCGTCACTGACGGACGTCGTAAATGGCGCAGAAGTGGTGACGTTGGCCATCTAATTATGCGGGCAGATTGAGACGATTTTTTGAGACTGGAAAAGGTAGTATCAACACGTTTGAGACAGAAAATGGCGGCTGTTTACATCGTCGTATACGCGGGTGACCGCGCGAGCAACGGTGTCGGAGGGTGCATGAAGACGACTTTGACGCGCGGGAGAGTTATTTCGAGGAGACTGCGCAGTGTCTGTGCGACGAACTCGCCGTTGAACTGGGAAGTGCGCGGGTGAGTGCGCTGTCAGTGGAGCGGCAGGTGCTGTGCGCGCTGCGCTTCTTCGCCTCCGGTGGGTTTCAAGGCGCCGTTGGAAATGAAGAAAACGTCGGCGCAGCCCAACCGACTGTGAACAAGCCTTTGCAGCGGGCAGCGGAGACCAATGTCAACGTTGGGTCACAGAAGGGGGGTGTTCGCTTTCCGAGGAGACCCGAGGAGAAGGCGGCGGCGAAGGAGGGCGTCCTTTGCCTAAACGTTCGCCGCGGCAGCATCTCCGGCGTCGTCGGGTGTGTCGATTGGGCACTCATCACTATCAAGGAGTCTGGGGGTAGTGCTGCGAACGAGCCGCAAGCGGTTCTACGCTGCGGACGTAATAGTGAGTATACCTCGGCCACTGTTTTTGACCGCATGAGTTCAAGTGCTACAAGTGCATGAGCTACAAGTGCGGGCCTCGGCAGCGAGAGTGAGTACGGGCTGTGCTTGTTTTTTGTCAGATCTGTGGCGCGAACATGTGCATCCTGGCCGTGGACTCGCGCGGACCCGGATCCTTCCGCGACGCTTTTGTCTGGCGGCATTCCGAGGCGGAGGAAGGCCTGCTGGACGACGGTGATTTTTTTTCTGGGTAAGCAGTAAAATAGCCGTGTCACCCGTCGGGCGAACTCAGTCACATCTATTGAGCTCCAGCACTATGCATTTGGCCGGATCTGCTAAAGCTACAAGAATCAGTCTGGACAGTTACACAAATGCAGACACTTTACAGTATGATACAGTGTATTGCCACCCTTTCCTTTTGTTAAATATAATTGCAGCAGAAACACAGGACACATATTACATTGTTGAAATGCATAGCCTTTCCTGTTGAAGAAACCAAAGCAAAATGCACCTGACAGCGCTTGTGTTTTGTAGGCAATCATAGCGCATCATTTATATGAATATGGTGGTAAAAGACTGACCTTACAGTAGTGCTCACTTATACATCTAAATCCTGCATGTATGTATGCTCTTGAATGTCATATTCAGCAAAGCCTGGTTGTGGGCTACTTGGCGTGAGTCTTCTACTGTATAGCAGAGTGTCCTGTAATGCTGTTGAGATCACTGAGAAAGGACATGCTTAGCTGCATCATTTTTTGTTATGCAGGAGACTGTCTACCCACTGGAGCCATGGCTGCCTGTACCAGTTGCATGACATTACAGACCTGACTCAGCAGAAGGCCTGTACAACACACCACATGCTTTCACACAATTTGTGGCTGAGCGCTGTATTGGTGTGCCGAAGAGCTGCTTCCGTTGCTTTCAAGGGCACCGGATGCACCAGTGCCAGTGGAAGTGGACAGTGCGCATCATCACCGCACGTGCTGCACTTCACAGCCTCTGTTTGGATGTGCCCATATCAGCAGAGGGTGCAGGCGACACTGCCTCTGACCCAGATAACAACGGGCCACCTCTAAATGGTGGCCGCCTCGTACAGACAGGATCCCTCCTCACCTGCCTCCTGAGAAGAGCATGCGGTGCTGTACTTTTAGCCTCTCTAGGACGACCCGTCTCCAGAGGAAGGCGTACCGAGGGATGGTGCTGCGGCAGTTGCGATGGAAAATCTAGCGTCCAGAGACGACTCACCATGCTGGCATAGAGAGTCATACAGGCACTCTTCCCCTGTTTCCACTGTCATTTCCTTGTGTCATTGCACAACACACATCTGCAAGTGTGTGAGCAATTGTGTGATGTGGTTGTGCCCTTGGCCAACCTGTGTGCAGCGAGAAGCCAGCTGTGACAAACAAGTGCCCCCCACCGGCTGCCACTTCATTTTCAGTGTGTTTGCTAGTATATCTTCCAGTCCCTCAGCAGCGTGTTGCACAGTCTCTTCCTGAAGACGGAAAAGGTGTTGAAGCAGCTCGCCCAATTTCTGAAAAGCATCATTTTGAACTCTCTTTTGTCAATGCTTATGTCAGCCCACCTGCCCCTTCTCTGCGGTCTCCTTCCAGCTTGGTGGAGTGCCTGTGGTCATTACCTGTGTGACGAACATGCGTGAACCAAATGTGTAGTGCTGGAATAAGGCATGAAATATTTGTGGTGCTTGTTGGAATCAAAAAGCTGTTTTTTATTGCATCATACATTCAGTAAGCATGTTTATTTTTTTAGGCACAGCATTTGACACGAGTGTTTCTATTGCAGAAAAGGCAGTGTACATACAAGCATACTTTACCTTGATGTACAATTACCGTATGGCATTTCTGAGTGCAGTTAAGAAAAAAAATCTGAAAAATTGAGTTCTAAGTGCATGTTTTCTTTCATACAGAGGCTACCTGTACAATAAATATGGCATAGTACAGTGTACATGATGCATTTTCCGGACTACAAAACATTTTGGCACATATAAGTAGTGTAAATACCAAAGCTAAGCTTTTAGCGTAATGGTGTGTGGGTAGGGGTTTCGCTCTGTGCTAAAAGCTGTACCTACTGCAAGGAAACCGCTGTACAACAATGCATAATAAAGATTGTAAGGTGCAGTGCCTACAATGACTGCTAAATGACTAGAACATCTTCACTGATAGACAAAGATGTGTAAACATCACAGACACATCATCAAGGAGATGGTGTGTGATTAGAGGTTAGTTTACAATCACAAATCATGCAACACCGTTACTGGAAATGCTCTACAGCTCTAAGAATATACAGGCAGCTCCATTGTGGGAAATTTTGAGCACTCGGTTATTGCCCCATAACTGACACCTAGCTTGGTTTGCTTGTCCATGATGACACGAGACGGTGACAATGCCGAATGGCCGGACAAGCTCCTTGTGCTCTCATATAATATGTGTGATAAGTGCAACTGCTTTCAAGCTACTTTTCGCCTAGGTATTTAATGTCCTAGTCATTTTCAACTGGCTGTTCCCTTTCAAACTGGAGTGGCCTGTATACAGGGTGTCTCAGATATGATGGACCATAATTTAAAAAAAAAAACAAGTGGTCTTCCGACCTGAAAGGAAGTGCATGTTAGAAGCTATGCAAAGTATTTAAAGCCCTTCAAACACTGCCCTCACCAAACCCAGTTACACCAACATCACTCTGCCTGCTGAGCAAAATACAATATTACACATCACTGCCCTGTCCTACCTACCTCACTGCCCTGGATCATATGCAATGGTTGACCCTGGATCTACTACATGATCAGTAAATAACGTTAATGGAACAAGCTCGTTCTCTCCTCGGTGACAATAGCAAAGTTATCAGGTCAAGTGCTTCCTTTCTCTCTAAACAAAGTGGAGCATAAACATCACAATTTCTGCATCTTGCACAGGAAAAAAAAGAAACTACGGCAACAACTGAACATAACCCGAACGGAGCTACAAAAATACAAACGGAACATCAAGTGCTTAGCCCGATGTGGGCGGCAACACTTGGTTACGAGGCAGAAGTGTGCTGCCACAGAGGCAGGCCGTGTCGGCTCTCATTTCCCGCACCGAGATTGCAAGCTATCAGCAGCTGCACCTGTCTGTCGGCAGTTGCTTCTATGTGATGATTCATGGTTTGCTGGTATTTTCTAAAGAAAATAAACAGAACCACACGTCACTCGGTGATCGATAGGCGCCGACCGAGAACACAGACTAAAGTTGTCTTCGTCGATTTTCGAGCCGAGCGCTGCTTGTAAGTTGATCTCGGCAGGCCCGTAGCATTCACTGCCTTCAATCAGATTTTTCTGCGCACTTAAGACATCCGCAAAGTACCTTGATTTTAGAAGACACGCGAAAAAACAGGAACTAGCCATGGAATCAGCTGTTTTCTTGCAGGCCGCCATGTTCACGTTATGCCACTGCCAGCGCGCCCTCATGGCAAGAGAAGTTAACCTGCAGCAAATTTAATTGCAAAACTGAGAATGCTTCTAATTTTCCCTCGTGTTCTTGACATTTAAACACAGTTTACTACCAAAATAAAACATTGCTTGTTTTCTTCATTGCGTTTTTGTTCATTTTTAGACTAACATGTTCACGCTATACCGCTGACAGCACACCTTCGCGGCAAAAAAAGTGACTGAACAGCAAACTTAATTGCAAAAATGAAAACACTGGTTCTTTTGCTTGGTGCTGTTGGGTTTGAAATACAGTTACTTAGCAAAATAAAACATTACTCGTTTTTATTCACTGCGTTTTTACTGCAAAACATTAGTCTACGGTCCCTTGTCGTGCGATTAGTGGTTTCGGGGCGGAGCCCACCGCCTCCTTGCTCCGCATTGGCCGATTCGGCGGTCGGCATTTCTCGGTGTCGTCATTTTGACGTCTGAGACAGTTTTTTGAGACTGATCCGTAATCGCGCCCCTGTACCACTCCTGGTGTAGCGGTTAAGCGGTGCGCTACTGTCCTGGGATGGCAGCTGGGGTCCACCCGCATGCCCGCAAACACGCAAACACACACACACACACACACACACACACACACACACACACACACACACACACACACACACACACAAACACACAAACACACACACACACACACACACACACACACACACACACACACACACACACACACCCACGTACGCACGCACGCACGCACGCACGCACGCATGCACACACATGCACGTACACGCACGCACACACATGCACGTACACGCGCACACATGCGCGCGCGCACGCACACACACACACGGACGCACACACACACACGCACACACACACACACGGATTTTAGTAAAATGGGGCAAGTAAGGCTTACGCATCAAAAATGAGGGTCATTATTTTTTTGACAACCTACTAAAAATGACCTCGGATCAGCTAGGTCGACCGCGAATAGTTGCTTCTCGTGTTACTGTTCAATAATTTTGCAAATATGTGTACGCAAAATGAAAACTTCCGTAAAGTCGACCAGCGCATCACCTTTTTCGTCGATTCAGCGCGTAATGTTGTCCTAGAAGAAGAAAATAAGATGTATTTACTGGCGCTATCTCTACAGGAACGGGGCGCTCAATACTTTTGGGTAGTCCAGCGCACCGAAGGAGGGACCTTCGAGGGACGTCATTACAAGGTGACAGGTGTGAAGGGGCGGGAATCGTCGCGTGTCAAATCGCCTCACAGCAGGCAAGCAGAATCGATCCTAGGCGAGATCCCCGAGATCTTGCACAAAAGGAGCTGAGAGTACATGAGAGTTCGACGAAATCGAGGTGAGGTCTCCGATCGACCGTAGCTGCGGTGCAGGTTCCACAGCAGAGAATAGGCAGAACGCAAACGAGACGCTTCAACAAACTGGTGAGCGGACTGCCACCAGATATACACGACGGCAACAGTTTACACGTGCTTGGGTTGCGAGAGCAGCGGGCACAGGGGCGGGGCAATGCGGACTATCTAACACCTTGGAGGAAGGCAATGGGTGAAGACGCGTGAATTCCACGTTGTGGTTTCCTAAGGCCGACCGTCCATTCACGGAGCTGTATGGGCGCTATACTGTGCCTTGCGAGTCGAAGGGGGCCATGGCCTACGACGCATCGGGGGACTGAGTTCGTCCATTATCGGTTGCTTGTATCTGTGGCGCTCGAGCGGACAAGTTAGACAAGAAGTTACCTCTATCACTGTCCAGTCTAACCATAACTGGTCAACCAGTTACCAAGAAGCGGCAAGTCAGTCATTCTGTGCTCCGCATCGACCGCCGCCTCACCTGGCTGGCCACTGTCCATAGCTTGGGGGCAGCTCGGAAGCTTCTGGCAGGTGGCTGCAGGGTCACAGCACATCTGTAGCAACGTTATAGAGCATCATGGTGATATCATAGTTGCTGTACATTTTTCCGCTGGTACAGCTCACGATTCCACAATAGGTTTTCATCGAGCGGAAGCAGCGATCTGCTATCCGCCACGGCCTCCCTCCAAGCTCCCAGGCCGAATTTGACTGAATCAGGCACACGGATAATGAAATTTAGGGCGTAACGCGCCACTTTCCACCATGTATAGAGGGCCAGACGACTGTTTTTTTTCCCGCATTGCCTCCGTGGTACGCTCCATGCTAAGAAAGGCTGCCCTCGACTTCGAGCACCTGGCTGGTGCACAGTCTCGAGGACCTCTCTTTCTCTTCTACTTGATATCGGTCATCTGTTCCAGATATATCTCACTATACCAGAGGACATGAGAAAAATTCAAGGCGGTATTGCGGAACAAGATGGCGGCGTTACTGCACGAACAGTGGCCAACCACGCACACTTCTAACAGACAGCTTGTTCCGTCCCTACAGCTACCCGTTCACATCGGCTGCCTGTGTCGCACCGCCACATGGGATGTGCAGGCAAGCTAGGCTACCCTTTCTCTCATCAATACCACTGAAGAACTGGCAGCATTTCACTCGGTCGCCCGCACCTTTATCGACGATTCCGATGTGCGCACAGCAGCTTATTAGGACTCAAGGAATGCCTCGCAGCTATTGCAACAACCCAGCCGATCCACCCTCTTCACGCGAGAACTGGCAGCCAGGCTTGATGCGCTTTGACGCTAGGGCGACAACCTCTGCGTCTTTTGGGTTCCGGGTCACGTTGGGGTGCCTTCAAACGAAGCTGCAGACGCACTGAAGAAAGCGGAGCAAGGAGCCTGAGGAGCCTGCTGTGGTACCGTCCGACTTGGGAAGAGCCGTTATCAAGCACCAGCGGCTGTATACCTCCTCGCGATCCCGGCGTCTCCAACGCCTCCCCACCTAGCTGTAGGTGGGTGCCTCACTTGCCTGAATAGGTGTGGCTACGATTGGTATGCTGCTGGACTGGCTAACGTTTTGACCGACATGACCTCCTCTCCCTGGCTGGCGATTGCCCACGTTGTGGCGCCCCTGAGGAGATGCGGAGCAAATATTTGTCAGTGCCTACACTTAGTTCCACGACGAATTGCTTGGCAGTTCCGACGCCTGGGCCTCCAGCAGATACCCCGACGTACATTCCAAACCTTTGTCAGTAAAGCTTCGAGACTGATTTATTTTATTCTCAAGAAATGATTCCCCAAAACAAACGTTGGTACGTATATATAGCGCCATTTTTTTCGGGTTAACCTGAGCTATTTATGTTAATTGATGTGGCAGCTGCTAGATGGCGCTACATGTAGAAAAACACGTTGTTCCTAGCCGTTTGCACATTCTACTGTGAGTGAATGTACAGAGATGGGCGTCCACCTCGAACAGCGTGGAAACATAAAATTCTCTGTGAAATTTGGCAAGACAGCCACATAGACGTAAAAGACGTATTCTGCACGTACCCACACAGACGTAGCCACACAGACGTATTCTGCGCCCCATACTGAAATTTCAAGTAGTGTCTCTCCTGTATTTGCAATGTACAATGAGTGAACTTCACGCTGCCTTCCTTGTTGTGGTCTCTTGGGCCCAGTCAAGCTGCCTCGAGCAGCTTTTTGCCCAAGAGCTCCTGCCATGTATGTGGTAAAATAAAGGAATTGAATTGAATTGAATAAGCTCCTTCGTGACATTCACGGCAGGGAGACATTTAGCGGGCGTGCGTTTTCGAGTGGCACAAAATGTTTGTTTCGGGGAGAACGTTGGTGGAAGACGACACAAGGCAGGGGCGCCCTTCAACCTCACGGAATGAAAAGAACGTGGCTCGGATCAGGGAAATCGCACAGCAAGATCACACCATTACAGTCCGCATGCTATAAGATGATCTCGACATTAGTAAGACAACATGCAACCAAAATTTGCGTGAGAACTTGGGGAAACGAAAGCTGAATGCCAGACTTGTGCTGCACTCCCTCACAAAGGACCAGAAGGACACGCGGCCATCATTGAGCGCTGATTTTGCTCTCCAAGGCATACAGGGATGCTGCATTCATCGACAGCATCATTGTTGAAGACGAAACATGGTGGTTTCAATGCTATCCTCAAAAAAGAGGCAGAGCAGCGGATGGCGGTCCACAAGCTCTCCGGCGCCGGGAAAGGTGCGGCGACAAAAGACAAAAACAAAGAAGATGCTGATAGTTTTTTTCGATGCCAGAGGTGTCATACACCACGAGTTCGTCCCACAAAGGCCGACGGTGAATTTATATCTGCGGGACTCAACACAAGCATGATGTATTGCGACGCCGTCATCCTGACTTATGGACATCTGGGCACTGGAGCTTTCTCCACCATAGCGCAAGGCTGCACACTGCTCTCAGCGTGACAAAATTTCTCGCCAAGCACAGCATTACTGTACTTCCCCATCCGCCATACTCTCCTGACCTCTTCCCATGCACCGCCGCGGTGGCTCAGCGGTTACGTAGCTCGACTGCTGACCTGAAAGACGCGGGTTCGATCCCGGCCGCGGCGGTCGAATTTCGATGGAGGCGAAATTATAGAGGCCCGTGTACTGTGCGATGTCAATGCATGTTGAAGAACCCCAGGTGGTCGAAATTTCCGGAGACCTTCACTACGGCGTCCCTCATAGCCTGAGTCGCTTTGGGACGTTAAACACCCATAAGCCAAACCACTCTCCCTATGCCATTTTTTCCTGTTTCCTCGCTTGGAGAGAGCCATAAAAAATAAAGGTCGCTGGATGGGGAGCGTGGACGCCATTGAAGACTCCCCGACAAAGGAGCTGACAGCCCTGACAAAATAAGCGTTTTCTAACTGTTTTCAAGAGCTCAAGAAGCGTTGGAAGCTGTGTATAGACTGCACGGGAGAATATTTCGAAGGGGTGCTGCACAAATGATTTCAATGTTAAACGCATTTGTTTAATGCACTCAGTCTCGGAACTTTACAGACAAAGGTTGCATTCTTTCTACTAAGGCCTTCTCGGATTTTCTGGCCTTCTTGGAGGACATGGATTTCAACGGCCACCCCAAGTCAAGCTTTCTTGGACAACACTTTTATTTTGAGGCAAATCTGGAGTATTATAACGTAATGATGAAATGTCCCGATCCGTAGCAAAATCTTGCTTTAGAAATAGTCCTGCGCTCGCACCGAGTAGTGATTGTCATTGAAAACCAATGAGGGGCGCATTTTACAATAAATAGCCGAAAAGTACGAGCGTCCCAAGTAGTGGTCTGTGGATGTATTGATTGTCATGGCGCAATTTATGATATGCGAAAACGTTGCGGTCATAATTGTTTAGAACCAAGAACTTAACTTTCTGCTGAAAAATTGCACTTGTCTAGAATTTCTTGGTATATGAGACTAACAGACTACCGGACGGACTGTTGTCTTTGGCAAACAGACTGTCTGTGGCGCCCGAGCCACCTTTCTATGCTCTCCTTCTTTCATCTATCTCTCTCCTTTTCTTCTTCTATTTTCCCTACTTCGCTGCCGTCGTTTTTGTGAGCGACGAAGTGAAAGACAAAATGCATGCCGCGGTACAATGACGGAGGCGGCTCGAATCTGGTGCCGTACGAATTGCATCACGTCACCAGAGTACACTGCTTTGCACTGAACTTCCGGCACTCGTCATAGGCTACGATTACGTTTTCGGCCAAAAATCATCAGATTTCCTCGCGCTACATGGCTTTGGAGAACGACGTTTTCTTCATTTGAAAAACCAATTTGACATCATCTTCACAGCTGTTGCGACCTCGCCGTTTGCCGTAATGACCAGACTGCGCTGATTAAAAACTTAATTTTTGAAAGTGACTTAATTCCCTAAGTAATTAGTATTCTTGTCAAAATTACTGATGCCCACCACGTCTGACGGTTTATTCCTGAAAAGGTATTGTTTCGTTTTCGAGCTCCTTTGTTTTACGGCATTTCCGAAAGTGTTCGCTGAGACGCCCCCTATTCCTAGTCTCTACCCAAACACACTCAACCAGTTCATACGAGGCTATTCCTGTATCGGCAGCTGCAGGCCAACACCTTTCTCTCGCCCCAAAACCAACATGCAAGTCACCCCACCGACACACCTCCTACTTGTAGCTTTTGCACTGGCCCTCCGACCCTCTACCACTTGGTATCATCATGCGCGGGCACCCCAACCGCCCACCCACCACGCCACACGAGCCTTGTGTGAACACTGGCTGTCCCTCTTCTTGGCAGGCCATCAGCTTCTGCTGGAGATTGCAGCCAGTGCTGGGCTTATGAATTAGTAGTCTCACCCTCAAAGGCGAAAAAACAATTTTAATAAAATTTGCTTTCTCTCTCTATCTCTCTCCGAAAGGGCGTCAGTGCTTCTCCTCTGGGTAACATAATTGAATACTTTTATGTCTTTAATTCCTCTACACGCCACGGCGTCTCCAAAAACCGCGTCATCAGCTTGAAAATATATGAAGCGGCCAACGTGCTTAAGAATCGAATTTTTAGCGACCTAGGTTTTCTTCGGCTCCCTCTTATTTCCTGTTGCCCGAAGTAAAAAATGTGTGCCTCTATTTTTCTTCGTCGCTGTTCCATGCAAGTGCTTCCTTCTCTGGAGATTGTGTTACTTAAGAGAGCCTTTACTTCGGTAGAATTCTCGAGGCGTTTGATTGACGTTTTCATGTGATGTATAAAAGTATTGTTACTTGGAGCTACCATTATTAGGGTAGACCTCATAAACGAGCTTGGTATTCTCCACCTTATGACATAAGGAACAGTTTTTTGTTCATTCGTAAGACAGTTTTATCCGAGATGCTGTTTACAAGGGTTTTCAAGCAATGGATTCAATATTACTAGGTATGAAGACCAATAATCATCTATTAAGGCTGATCATCTGTCGTTGTCTTTACCAACTGCATCAGAGAACATGATCTTGCTGTGAGTTTACAAAAATAAAACTCTGTGAGACCACCTGATTTAAAACGGGTTTAAATTCAGGGACATGAATGAATTCATACAGGACAACATTTTTGGCTACTTCTGCACTTGGATGGGTGTCACGAGAGCGAAGACGATGACGAATGGTTCGTCGAGCGGTCGGCAGGAGCCCCATAATTTTCCAGGCCCTCCCTCAAACTCGGAAGACTGAATGTCGCGTAAGACATGCAGCGCAGCCTTCAGATATCCTCAAACCTGCGGAAAGGAAAGACAGCTGGCAGCTTCTCGACTCCTCAAGCTGGGGCTAAAACCACCCCGAATCAAGGTGACACCTACAGCGTGATAGATGCTACCGTCTGAAGTGTTGCCTGTGTTCGGGCTGGAATTGAGCCAGCAGCTTCAGTCGAAGTCGCTGCCTATCCCAGGACGCCGTAATCCCTGGTTTTTGAACCAGTCTGTATCCGAGCTAGTGCTCCGCGCATCTATAGAAGGACGGCTTCAGTGCCACGCGCCTCGCCAAAGCATTTGGCTCCTCAAGGTTTCTCTAAATCACTGCAAGTCCCTTGAAGCTGCTAACCTGGAGCTCATGTCTGCTACCACGAACACAGTGGCAGCTTTGCTGAAGGAGTGGCTCCAGCAACTTCCGACCGCCCTGTTGCCCTTGCCCATCGCCAGGTACCTCGTGAGGTACCGGGAGGAGGCCGGCATAGACCCAGTGCTACTGGGGTTGCTGCGGCTCCCCGAAGATCGACTCTCTTGCCTGCGGCACCTTTTAGTAGGGCTGGGAAAGGTAGCACAAAGTCGCAGTGGCTCCACGAACTCGCTATGGGCCGAGATCGCACCGTCCATCTATGGTATCTCCACGGCGGAAGAAGCAACCGTGAAGGACGTAGCCGGCTTCGTATCACTCGTGGGGGCTCTTATTGGATCCGCGAAGCTCGTGGGCTACATCCCGCCACCAGGGCCAGAGAGTCACTGCAACCGCAGCACCTTACGGTATCCTTCAATATACCCGCTGCTGAAGACGCTGCGCAGCATAATACCGTTTGACAAGACGCACGTAAACTTAGGCGATGAAGCAGTGTCTACCACCAACGCCAGCTTACAACAGCGACGAAAGCTGGCGAGAAAGTTTCCTCAGGTACTTCCGTGCCGGATGAATACGACGTGGCATAAGAATACGACCAGCAGGGAGCAGCCGACGAACGCCGGCCCTGCAAACAAACTGCCGGAAGAATGCATTGGTGAAATCTCTGAAAAAAAACACTGAACTGAAAGCCCAAGAGATCTCTCAAGATGCAGGCCACACTGCCAAGAATCGAAATGCTGACTTCGGTTCCGCAAGCCCATTGTCTAAGCCGCTGCAACCAGGCCTGGAAGTCCATTCATAAAGTTCATGTGCGGCCTGCCATGTGCTTATGACTTCTACTGCGGGAGCAATCCTACCGGTGGCAGTCATCGAAATGGAGTCCTAAACTCCGTGCCATTCACGCCAACCACTGTGAAGCTATATCGTGAGATACGGTCCATACTTAAGCCCCCCAGCACTAACGCGAAGCGAATAAAGCGCTTCAGGAAATTCCCGCGGAGATCCACCGAACGTAGAGTGCAGTTTGCACCGGAATTGTGCATTGAACGCTCACCTCCATTTATGCACAAGGCTGGTGTATCACAAGTAGGCAGTGCTCAACTTGAAGCCGAGCGAAGAACTATCGGCGTTGGCGGCTATGTGAAAGACAGTGGTTCAAAGAAAGTGGCTCGAAGAATCCGTACCCAAGTGTTAGAAGCTGGAAAATGCGCCAAGAAGACGACGGAGGAGGAATGCTTCGAGGGACACTATCTTACTCCTTTCACCGATGGCTCCACGAGGAAAGAGGACGGCCTGAGCGGTCATCAGCCGTGGATGCTTATTCCGAACTGTGGAGTGCAAACGGCAGAACGTAAACAGCGCTGAACGCACATACAGCGCCTACGCAAGCAGCTTGTAAGCTGTGCTTTGAATGCGCGCGTGTGTTCGCCCGATTTCATCGACGCAAGGTGAGGCACGTTATCCACACGGGCGCCGCACCTTCTACTGCCCACGTCGCAGTTCTCAACCCTGTAAAAGGCTCGTCTTTTACTGGGTAACAAAGCTGTAGCCCAGCCTAACCCCTGCTCTTCGTGGGTGAGAAGGAAGCATCGGCGCACGCTTCGGCACACAGGCTGGAGCCAATGAGAGAGACGGAACACTGCGGAACTATGTGGTTCTCGGGCCGGTCTGTGCATATATCGACGAAATTTGAAAACCTCACACTGCCTACTTTAACGTTACTTCCGCTGCGAAGAAACATGTCTCATCTCCTCCTAACCCACCCGGCCAATCGTCTCGTAGGCGCTCCGTAACCGATCTTAGAACTGCTGAGAACTGTACTGGCCTTTGGTTCGTTGGTTTATGGTTTATGCGGGTTTAACGCCCCAAAGCGACTCAGGCTATGTGAGACGCCGTAGTGAAGGGCTCCGGAAATTGCGATTACCTGGGGTTCTTTAGCTTGCACTTACATCGCGCAGTACACGGGCCTCTGGAATTTCACCTCGATCGAAATTCGACCGCCGCGGCCGGGATCGAACCTGCGTCTTTCAGGCCAGCAGCTGAGCGCCATAACCACTAAGCCACCGCGGCGGCTCCTTTTTTTTGGTTCGTGGCGTTGTTTGATTACTGAGAACTGTTTTAAGGAAGAAAATGCGGGGCTCTAACCATGTTCCGGCATTTTAGGAGCGTCGGCAAAACCCAGGCTTCATCATCGTGCGCACGTGAAGGTTGCGCTGATATGGTTCAGTTGATGGCCTAATCTGCAAAGCACACGCTGAGACCCACTAGTTAGAATTAAGGGCTGGGTGAAGGTGGATGTCCAATCAGTTATTTTGCAGGTGGCCGTCAAAGTTATTTCACATTAAGGAAAGTATAGGCGCTGAGAGATACGGACAGAGCACGCTGATCTTCAGTGGAAGTTGGGGGGAGGGGGGGGGAGGGCATAATGTGAGCATGCGGAACAACGTTGGAGATGCAGTCACCGGGGTAGCACCGGACCGCACTCGACAGTGATCGCACAATCGCCATTACTGTCACAACACGGAAACATGCTTTATTAAGGCTATAGCCTTCAATGCCTCATACTGCCATCCGTCCGTTACATTTTAGACCACATGACCTTTAGATCAAGTGACATCACAAGGTCACGTTACCTAGGTCCACGTGACCTTAAGATCTCGTGACATCACGGCGCAGCGCGTCGTTATGTCCCGTAATCTCTCTGCACGCTTCGGCCAGCAGCTCTTCTTCTCCGTCGTGAAATGAATTCAAGCGCGGCAAATTGAAATCAGTGCAATGAGTCGCGAACAGCTTTCACCTTAACGCAGTTAAGAGATATCGAATTGCCTGCAACGAATTTTTTGCCTCTGGCCTGGTCAGCATGAGTAAAATCCGGTTTAATTTCACTGCGCTTACTGATAACCGCTGTAAATTAGAGATTCCACTGCCATCTTTTCTGCGATTTTCGTATGTCTTGATGACCCTTTGACAGGGGTCGCCTTTTTCATTTTTGACACTGCATTGCTATGAATTGTTTTGTCAACACTGGTTCCTTGTTTTCGCCTTTTTCCTTTTTCTAGTTCGACGAAGCCTGGCTAAGAGATATACAATTCGGCGTTGATAAACACAAGATATTTTTCTTTATTCCAGATTATAAGCCGATTTTATGTCAATTTTCTTGTTTTTTACTGTGGAGAACTGTGGTATGTCCAGTTAATAAGCAAAGACTGTACGGGGCAATAAGATTTATCGCTGGATCGTGTGATAGATGTTTTGCATGGGTGATGGTCATACCTATGCCCCTTTGAAACTAAATAAATGAGTTGGTAGTCGGCGCCCGTCTTGTAAATATCCCTTCTCATCTTCCACGCCATCTCGGCGCTGTTTCTAACAGTTTAAGGAAAAAGCAGTTTTTTTTTTATCACAACGAATCAGCCGGGCACGACGTATTGCAAGAAGAATCCATAGATGGCACCAGTTACACTAGGAAGGAAGACCGCGGAAAACGCTACACGCCAGGCAGCCATGCTCACTTTTGTGAGCCGCCGAACTATTTAACGCAATCGTATCGTCACGGACGTTTCGCCCCGGTAGCCTTTTTTGCAAAGAAGTAATTTATTACCGGTAAACGGTAACATAACGTTAACTGAATGCCCCCAAACGCTACCGTTTGAAAAAGAAATCGATTGGTTACAAAACTACACAAAATGTAGTTAATTACAAGTAATCGATTATGTAAAATCGAATATTGACGCATGTGACATTGAATATCGAGTAAGGTAGACTTCTTGGAAGCATTTTATGTGTATACGACTGGGATTTGATTAGCTAATCAAACCGTGGCAGACGATGATTGGGAACCTCGCCATCCGCAAGTGCACTTGGTGTTTGTAAATTGCTTTCTGTGGAAAGGAAATGACGCAATATCTGTCGCACATCTCGGCGGACACCTGAACGGCGCCGTAAGGGAAGGGATATAGGAGAGACGGAGAGAAGAAAGGAAGAAAGAGGTGCGGTAGTGGAGGTCTCCGGAATAATTTAGACCACCTGGGGATCTTTAACGTGCCCTGTCATCGCACAGAACACGGGCGCCTTTGCGTTTCGCCTCCATCGAAACGCTGCCGCCGCGGTCAGGTTTGAATCCGGGTGCTCTTTTATGTTTGTAAACTCGTCACTAGTGTATATATTGCTTGCATCTGACCTTAAGGGTGCCACAGTGAAACAACACGCCTCGCTGATACGAAGTTTCCACAGCAGGTCGCAACAAGCCGCTTAGACAAGCGCGCGAATTTTTGCCGTGATCCTTGTCCACCAACATGATGGCCATCTGGCATGCGCCAGTGGAAGCTGTCTATACGTTCCTACATAGAAAGCGACGGGGGGAAGGGGGGGGGGGCAGGTGGAGAACGTTTGAGCTACTGGAATACTGTTTCTTCGCATGCATTATTTTCCCAGCATGGCCGCTTGTATGAAAAATTGAATAAGTTTAGTCAGTGAATAAGGGGTCTATATACCATTGAATGGGAAAGTGCCTATATACCATTGAATGGGAAATTCCTGAGCATTTCGGCTGTTGTGGTCCTTTTTCCTTGCCCGCGTTACTTCATGTATAAACACTCGTAATTGAGTTCGAAATTGAGTTCTTTGGGATGTCGCCTCAGCTTCTACCACGAATCCGTGTAGGCAAAGAAACAGTGAGGGTGCAGTCATTTTCTGTTGTACTTCTTTTTTAATTTCCGAAAGAGTGCAACATGAAGAACTTTCGGTGCTGCTTAACGAACAAATTTTGTATTCGGAATGGAATTCACCACTGCTTCTTTTTCTCACTTAGGAACACAAGTGGCATAGAGGAGCTTTAGCCAGTTCAAATCCTTAGACCGTGCCCTGTAGAGCCATATTATTACGCGAGAAGAAAAACATGACAGTGTGCGTCATTTCAAGGAGTGGATCATTCCTCGATTTCGCACCGATATCAGGCTGCAATCTTCAAAGCACAATCGTCCTGTTATATGGAATCGGTGTAAAAAAAATGAAGATATTTAACACAGAAAACTCCGGCATTATTTCAGTCAACTGTACTTTCTTTATTCTAATATTTCATGTCTTGTTTTGAACCTGATATTTTTTACAATTTCATTATTCTGGTTTCGTGTCTCTGCATACGTGTCATCTTTTGTACGCTTTGTATTTATCTATGTATCTTTCATATCCCTTGCATCACCTTGTTTTTTTTCCTCAGTTTAGATATGCCGTGTATGAACAGGTCAAATAGGTTTCTGCATAAGTTCTATAAACACACCAACAGCCGAAATGAAGGCAAAACGAACTATTTACACATTTGAGCACTTAGACAGACAACATGACCTCAAAAATTCACTGTGATCACGGTGGCACTGGGTGCAGTGTCCTTTTCGCTAAATTAACTTTCACATGCGCTGTTGACGTAGCCGTTGAGGTTACGTCCGTTGATAGCGTTTTTCGTGACGTCAGGGAAGCCGTTCATGCACTCATGCATGGGCAGCGCCACGTCCCATGTTTTGCCGGCGGCGTCTCCGCTGGAGACTTGGATGGCTTTCAGTTCCTGATTTTCGTCCTTAATTTTGGAGTTGTCACTCATGATCGATTTCTTGGGTATGATTTTGGTTAATAATGCATTGTCCAGACAGGCCACGGGGCACTCGATGAAGATGTAGACGATGGAACCCACTACATAGGACATGATGGCCTGGGACAGGTACGCTTGAGCCTGCAAACATCAAAAATGGCTGAGGATAGCAGCGTGTTTGGACACCGAGCTGCAGTTACTCTGCGTTTCCGCTGCCGCGCCAGCGACTAACAACGGGCTGTCCCACATTTGAACGCCGGATCAAGAGGCCACTTATCAAACACAAAGGCAGCACTGGTTAAAGATCCCTAACGTGTAATCAAGGTAGTAAAGACTCCTTTCATTGCAGTTTGGTCTGTGAAAGTTAGCCGATCTTTGTGGCGTTGGACGATATGCCTGTGCTTGTTTCGGGATTCAAGCGACGCATGCGAGTCAGACGCGTTTCATTCACGTACCTGCAGGAATGGCTGCTGACTGATGTTCTCTCGGCTGAGGACGGCGTTGCAGCACATCAGGGTGACGTGCACGAGGTAGACGGAGAAGGAGGGCCTTCCCAGGGGTTACATATGGGCTAGGCGAGGAGGTTGTTGACGAAGCCGCCGTGGCCCGTCGCACACGCGTACATGACCCAGGAGGCGCCCAAGCTCCAGGAGGCGCGGTGGAGGCCCGCGTAGAAGGCCGACTCGAGCCTCTCCGGCTGCCGGCCATCGAACCAGGTGCGCACTCCCAGCAGCGCGGCCAGGGATGCGCTGGCGGCCAAAGCCCATGCGGCGCCCTGGATGAGCCTTGACAGCTGGTTTTGCCGCACGGCAAGGCAACCGAAGGTCATGCCGACGAACAGGGAAGCCGCATGCGTGTACGCCTTGATGTAGATGTTGATGATACTCCTGCGCAGTTCACAGAGGTAGAAGGTATAATGGCATGCCCTCATCCTCTATAGAGACGATCTAGCAAACGTTAAAGGCCGCTAATGATAGGTACGCAGGTACACTGAAAGACGGAAACCAAGGGAGCGAGACTCTCTGAAGCTCCCGCTACTCCAGAATGTGAAATTAGGAAGAAAAAGAAGCCCCTCAACCCACATCTCGTGCTTTTCTTCTTTTAAGGGCATGATCGACACACGAATGCAACCAATGCGATCAGGTATACTCATTGCAGTCGGGGGCAAGTTCAGAACTTGTTTCACGTTGTAGACGTTTCCGTTCTAGCTATGCCGATCGTGCAGAGTTTATACCTTTTGTGAGCACCTGACGTTTTCATGCTACACCCCGTGCACGCCCTTCAGGGCCATGACGGTTTCAACAGCATTTCACGCCTGCTCCTTTGTACAAGCCCCAATCTGACGACGAAGCTTTCTGTTCATGCTTACGGGCAGACGCATATGAAGCTGTCCGCATATCCTTTGCTATGTACACACTGTACTCAAGGAGCTTGCATTGCTCCTCCTCTGCGTCGTCGTTACCATAGACCCACCAGTATCATGCTCATTCTCGCTCCGCACCTTTTGTCGCAACTACTAAGAATCTTATAAGCGCCCACTTTTTCAAAGACTTACGTCGTGTTCGCAAAACAAGCCTGCACGTGCACTGCCAGAATGACTTACTGGACGTCTGCAGTAAAAACAATGTTGAATTGTGTGTAGTTTTTGACGTAGACTTGGATGCCCGCCGTCAGGCAAGCGGCAGCTACGGAAGCTCCCGTAAGCCACAAAGCTACCTTAGGCCACCTGTAAAATGCACATGAAAGAAACGTTTCTTCACATTTCTCTTTCACTCATAACTGAACGTGCGCAGACAAACTCAGAGGAAAACGCCAAGGGATCAAAAAGAGAAGAGCTTAACTGAATGTAGTTGATGCGCCAGGCTTTATGGTTTTTCTTTTACGCCGGTTGGCAGCGTAGACCGTAGGTAATGCCAATATTTAGGGCATGTTGAAGGAACTGAGCGACAAAAAGGCTTTCACGCTGATACTACACAATAATGACATTCTTGCGTATGAATCAGTGGCTCCGTTTGCTTTACGCTTATGTAGACGATTATCCATTGCCTGTTACGACTAAACATGACAGCACACTTCAATTTACAACAGATGATAAGCTTCGGAATACACCTCACATTGATTCAAAAGAAGATAGGTTGCTATTTGAAATAGATCAAAATAGCAACACGTCAGCTCTAATGCTTACACGAAGTCTCTTTGGCAAAGATGGAAAATGAGTCACTCGATGTAAATATCAGTTTATCTCATGCCAGCAAAGTCTCCCATAGCAGTGACAACGCGAGAAATAATGTTCACCTGGGGAAGATGGCAACCATGACTATAGTGCTGTGAATTGCAATCTGGTATTCCATGGAGATGTACCAGTAGTGTGGCATACACTGCAATCCAGAGAATAAACCATGAGCAGCTCATAAAATACCTTCTGACAAGCGAGACACACAAAATACAAATGTTTCAGTTACACGTTGCAGTTAAGATTTACGGTTTATGGTTTATGAGGGTTTAACGTCCCAAAGTGGCTCAGGCTTTGAGAGACTCCGTAGTGAAGTACTCGGGAAATTTCGACCACCTGGGGTTCCTTAACGTGCGCTGACATCGCACAGTAACCAGGTCTCAAGAATTTCGGACCCATCGAAATTCGACCGCCGCGGCCGGGATCGAACCCGCGTCTTTCGGGTCAGCAGCCGAGCACCATAACCACTGAGCTACCGCGGCGGGCTGAAGTTAAGTTTTTGCATTGTTTAATGGGAGAAAAAAAATGTAATCGTTCGTCAACGAACGAACAACGTACTTTTATTCTTGCTCTATAGGTAACGGCTTCAGGCGCGTTATACAGCAGAGTGACGTAAGTTTACATCGGTGCATCCTTATACGTGCCTGCACGTGTGGGGTCTTTGAATCTAAAGTTTATGGCAATAATAATAATGCGACAGGCCACACTGCCACAGAAAAAGACTTAAATCCCGAACACAACAAAGCGCAGTAGGGGGTCTGTCAGCGTGCCCGTTAGATGGCCACAAACGTCGCAGGCTCCCAATTATCGTTTCAAGTAGGAAAATTGGACTTCTGCACAAAAAGCTGAACGCGCTTCAACGCGAAGACTCACCAGGTACGTGTAGTAGTCCATGTAGTTCTGGCTCATGGTGAATATCTTCCACCAGTTCTCCTCGCAGGGCTTCATCAAAAGCGGCCAGTAGTAGTGCAGCGGGGGTCCGTCCACGATGCCAGTATGAGGAACACGAATCCCAGCAGCGCAGCCATCGGCACGATCAGCCTGTGCAGATGCAGCGGATGCACGCGTTGTAGCCTGCCCGAGCGCGCGTACAGGTGCGAGCAGCTATGGAGATAGCTTGGGCGTGACGTCAGAGGCGCCGTCAATGTGGACCACGCTTCCTCAGTACACGTTGGCGTAGTTGGCACTAAGCGGATTTGAAGAGCGCACAGCCTTTCACCGTGGTCTGGATCCGCCAACATGGCAGCTGCTGTGATGTCGGTGCGAGCTATCCAGAGGTTATCCCGAAACTCAGGAACGCCTCAAACGGAAACTGAGAAACAGACCAACTAAGACAGAGCGTGGCTGCTACAGAATGACCCTTGGGCGATATGGATAACGCCGGCGCAAGTGAAGAGTGCTTGTGTATAGGTCCTCTGTGCTGATTGCGCTAGTGGCATTTGCAGGATCAACAGTGTACCTATCAGAAAACGAGTGCCACGATGTCTACCGACAGAGTTATCAGCGCCAATAACCACGCTTTGAAACACGAACTACCCGTGGGTGTGTAACTACATACAGCAGTACCGTTATTAATTCGGAACATCAACGGCCATCGGCTGTTCACAGTCACCATTTCGTAAAAAAAAATAACAAAGACGAGTTCTGGCGTGAACTCGCGTGCGTTTGTTGCCTTTTTATCGCTCCTTTCTCTGTAAGCAGTTCTCAACCAAGCTTTCGATACGCATGAGGCTCGCTGCAACAGCAAAGAGGTAAATAGCTCTGAGTGTGGAGCCGGAAGAAACAATAAGTCGTCATAGTTTTCTTGCAGCCCCGTCACTTGGACAATGCGCCGTCACTTGGACAATGAGCTTCGTGAACATAAAGAAGTGAACATATTCCTTCTGATGGGAGAAAACGCAAGAAGGATATGGAGAGAGGTTAAGTACGCAGTCTTTTCTTCGCATTGATCTTCTGTCAAAAACTTTACTTATCTATAGGCTTTCTTTTCGTTCAGTAAAACACGTCACAAATCGAAGCTCGTAGTTGAAGCCGTGCAGTGTAAATCATTCAGTTCTAAACTATGCATCGGCACAATACACGGCGGCATTCCTTCTCATTCCGGCTTACCTGATATAGTGTCTCACGAGCGGCATGATGTAGAGCAATACCGGCGAAACGTCCCTCCCCAGGAAGCCGGAAAGGAATCCGCTGCAAAAGTTTGATTTTGGTGCAGATGAATCCTCTCTCGTTTATTCAAGCGGTGCTCATGAAGAAAACAGACTTAGGATAGAAGAGCAAAACATATGAGGGTCACTGTGGGAAGTCCGGTTAGCATTTAGATTGGGTATGAATAATTTAAGTGGGGAGCTTATTTTTTATATTAGTGCTGTTTTAGGTCAATTTAACCAATAAACTGGATATGTCACGGAACTGCAAGAAGAGAATAATGATACGGAGATTTTTTTTTCCGAAATTCAGTGGTTGAGTAGAGAACCACATTTTCAACTTTCGATTCCTGTGCTCTCTAATGATTCTCTTTTCCCGGTGGTAGGTTTCAATCGGGAAATTCGAGTGGCAGGAGTTGAAGGGTACATCTCCGCGCGGTCATTTTCACTGCCTGTTTTACAAGAAGCGTGGAATTAACGATATAAACAAATTTTTTCTCTCGCAGTCGTGCGCGATTCCTCTCTCATCAGCCAAACGCTGAGCCTGGAACCATTTAGGTAGAGTTGCGACAGTGCTGGCCGAAGTTTTATCCGTCTACTGTCGCCATCAGTCCCAGTTCAAACGCTGCTATAGCCCCCTCATCCGTTAAACCGTTATCCGCTAAAGCAACGACATTACGATACTTACGTTATGGCGAGAAATGTCTCCACAGCCATGAAGGAGTTCAAATGGACAGTAAGCAAGATGTCCTTTTGTACCCGACGCATGAGGCGAATCGTGTTAGCTGAACGGAAAGGAAAAATCGTCAATATAAAACTATTTAATGTCATCCTGAGTCATTGCTGAGGCCTGCTGACTGGACTACCCGCGCTCGATTTTGCATTAATTCTGGCATACATCCGACCAAACTAAATCGTAGCTATCGTGTTAAGTTCATGCTGTGATATCGTTGTATGTGGTACATGAGTTTCGACGTCTCGAAGCTCCACGCGGGTTATGAGAAGCGCTATAATAAATGACTCCGAATTAAATTCGACTGCTTGGGGGTCTTTTACATACGCGTTTAGAGCACAGCACTCGAGCGTACTTTGCATTTCGCCTTTGTCGAAATGAGACCGCGTTTCGGTTCCACGAGGCTGCACTCGGCAGCCAGACGCCACATCCACCGAGCCACCGCGGCGGGTAATATCAGGTATAGGGTATCTTCATACGCTGGATTAACAGCGTTCAGTGAGTGCCAGGTGGAGTCCGGTTGCGTCTAAAGGACGACCACCAATCTAGTAGTCCTGTTTAATGGTTGGAGGTGTGCCTAATCAAAGTCAACGACGACTGGGTTATCATCTCTGTTCCCATTAACGTGAGAACGCTTTTTAAACAACACTGTTGCCTTCCAGGATTCTGGCGCCCCCTCCTCTTTTTCTTCCGTTTAGGTTTCGCGCCAGCACCCTGGAGCGTCCTTGATACTCACAGCTGGCGTGAAGGTCTCGAAGCATGTGGCTGTGTCCCAGCACCACCCACGTGGCCGAGAAGACCCGCACGCCGTGGATGAATCCGAGATTGTTTGAGTAGTCTCCCCAGTTGGGCATCTCCATCAGCTTCTTGAAGGCCCTCCGCAGGGAGACAGACTGCACGGCTTCGTGCACGAAGCCTGCGAAATGGCGCCAGCGATTTTCACAGCTGCGACAGAGGCAAAGCGATCGGACATCATCGCGTTGCCGAATCACAGAACGCGTCGTGAGGTTTGCTGGAAGCTGTTCGATTATTCTTGTCTCCCAACATTGTGAAAACACTTTCCTTGAGGCTTCAACGCTCTGATAGAGTCCCAGGCTGTTGTTTGTGGCCGGATACGATACAACCTTTTACACTTGCCCCGAAGGTTTCCTTCATACGCTAGGATACCTCCATTGTCCGCCTTACTCTGCTTTATTTACTTTTTTTGCCAGAATAATTGTGCTGTAGGTACAACTGTGGTTTGTACATTGAAGCAATAATTCAAGTTGACGAATGTGCCTATGAGTACACAGGAGACTGCAGCCGACGCAGGGGAGCGAAGAAATGAACTTGACAGGACTTGCTACTTCGGCTTATTATGTATGCATAGTTCCGCAGGAAGGAATGGCGCGCCAAAAACAGTTAACGTTGGAAGAAAAACACCCGCGCATGTTGTGTTCTTATTCCAAAGTGCAGTTTTTGTTGCGCCATTCGTTCGAGCGAAGGCACGCGACCGAAAAACTTTCTTACCCGTGAAGGCGTTGTATTTCGTCAACTTGTCTTCTGCCGCCACCACCGTCCTATAGATGTCGTATGAAAGAGGATGAAAGCCGTCCACAGCAGAAATATGCACCTGCAAAAAGTGCGTAAAAAAGAAGTGTCTTAGGTTGTGCGTAAGGGCAGTGCAACATTCGTAGAGCCCACAACCACTAAGAGGCGAGTTACTTACAAAAACTGGTTACACGACTCGCATTCGCACAAAAGCGAAACAGAAACGACAACAAAACAGGGTCTGAACATTTTGAGTCGACGAAAGTTTACGCAAGTGACAAGAGAGAATACGTATGGGCCCACAAAAGTTTCTGGAACGCCAAAAGCGCGCAAGTCTTGGATTACCTCGCTACGTACAGGCACAACCATTCATCGATGCATGTCTCGCAAGAAACTGCGGAGCACATTTCTTCAATTTGTGGCTATGCGCTTAGACTGGTCAGGAATTAAGCTTTGTTGTAATTTTCTTATTCCGAACGCTCTTGTGGGCACCGGCACGTTTTGGCGTAATTGCCGAGGTGTTGACCAGAAGACAAGCACACTGATATGAGAGGAATGTACTCGCATATTCACTAACTGCTGCTGCCTGCAGTACCAACCACACTTGGTTTAGTGGTCGAGACTTTTTAGAGTAGATTGCTCGTGGGCAGACTGTGAAACTGCCGTAATGGAAGCAATGCGCTCAATCACAGCGCAGTAAATGAGTCAAGAGTGAACTGAAAGCAATCGGTATTTGAGGGAGAGAAAGGAAATCCAAGGAAATCCATACACATGGAATAATACACGTACCCACACATAGGAAAAGGAAGCACGATTGTGTTTGCCAAAAGGAGAAACATTTACATAAATAAATAAATAAATAAATAAATAAATAAATAAATAAATAAATAAATAAATAATGCCTCCGGGGCCGACGAAACGGGGCTTGTGGCGGTGGAGCATAAAAGGGTGGGCTACTACGGTAGGCGGCAAGGGTGGGAGAGCGACGTGTACTGGTGACTGCTTCAGCATAGGTGAGCGGTGCTGCCACAGGCAGAAGTGGGCGGCTGGACAGCAGAACTGCAGCGACCTGCTCCTGAATAGCACGGCGGATAGTGGGCGTGAGGGATGCCGCCTGGTGGAGAGTAGGGCAGGCGAGGTCGAGAATGTGATGTAGCAGAGAAAGCTGGCGAGCGACTTCTTCGCGGCCGAAGTCTTCGACATCTTTACTGCTGCGTGGAATGCGATGGCATCGTAATTAGTGCTAAGATGTTATTGGGCAATATGTACCACCAGAAAAGAAAGGTATGGAAAGCCTGCACACACCACTGTCAAGGAGAGGTTTTTAAAAGGACATCATTAAAGATACCATTCAGCAGAAAACCCAGCGTTATCCAACCGGCATTGTGTCAAAAAACTGCACCACGCATGCATGTCTGGAACAAAAGTCACTGAAAACAGCATTTGTAATTTAAATCAAATTTCAGCACATGTCTCAAACTACTTCGCCTTAATAAAGTAATAGATTTTACATACAAAAAATTTGATTAAATTTCAGTCTGGCTTCAAAGACGCTCGGGTAACCAGCCAGGCACAGACTACCGACTAGATCACGCAGGCACATTGACAGTACTGAGGTACAAAAATGGAGGGGGGGGGGGGGGGGGGGGGCGTGATGTGTGCGTGCTGTTGGCTTCATTTGAAGCTTAGTAATGTAATTACTGCAGTTAACTAGAGATGTGCCAGTCAGTGAGAAACCAGTTATAGTAATATCATGTAGGCGAACTGCAGTGTGCAAGAGTTCAAAAACAAGAATGTCGAACCTGTGTTAAGATAATTGTGATACATGTGCGAGCATGAACGGAGAACAGCGACTGTGTGTGTGAAGAGAAACCACTGCAAGGATCCATTAAAACTGTCGCATAATGCCTCAAATGGTGAGCTTAAGTGTCCTCCAACTGTATTAGAGGACACTTAACAAGTTGCTATGTCTTTTAGGTGTTGCAACTTGTCCGAGTAAGGTGTGTTTTGCATGTACAGTGAGTGGAAGCCTGTATTGCCAAAATAATTTATTTTCATCATTGTCCTTAATGAATCCTAGAATTCTTTATGCAGCCTAATTCAGACACATTACCTAGTGCAACATTACATATTGAACAATACGCCTCGTGTTAAAAAGATAAGAATTTTTGGACAGACCCTCCTTTCATAAACATTCAACCGTGGACACGCACATTATTGTTGCCTAATTTGCAAAGAGGAGTATTCAGAAGTCACCTTTGCTAAACAAAAAAGTGGAAGCACGTACACTGACGGTCCAGTCACAATAAGGGTGTAGAGGGTAAACAGGTTGTCTGGGATTTTTCTTAAAGCCACCGAACATCCGCAATTTACATGAAGCAAAGTGCAAACGGCTGAGTCAATGAAAGTGGGATCGAACACAGTTTGACTGGGAGGTTGATAGCCCAGAGCACAAAATTATCCCGGAAAAAGAAAAAGATCTTGGACCTGGGAAGACCACCTGAGTAACCCAGAAAGATGAATAACAAAGTTTACTACTACTACTATTACTGTCAATTTCCAGCTGGATTACTGAACTGGATCATACCCTTCCAGCTGCAAAATGCCATTTGGAGCTTTATTGTTGAAATTACGTCCAGCTGCATAATTTACACTTACAGTTACCTTCAACTGAATTAATGTAGAATTTGAAGCTTTTCGTCAGGGGTACAAATTTCAGTTCGAAGATGGCAATGGCTAGCCTGACAAAACTCTGCCCAAGCCTTCCATTTTCATCTCGAAGATAATGACCATGAAACAATCGGTTGACTTTTCCGTCAAGAAAAACAGTTAATTGCGGTATAATCACATGCAGCATGGGAAAGAGCCAGTCGAAAGCAAGCACACAGAGGCAACCAAATGCCATGAAGCAAAGCATGTTGCAATCTTACCATACAAACAGTGCCACACAAGATGTGTTGCACCCTGGAGAGATGCTGTAAATGACTGCAGACGCAGCAACCATGCTGTATGTTGAGCAAGTTGTGAACTGCTGGCTCTCCACAAACGCCAAAATAAACAGCAAAGCACTGATGAAAGCATGTCCAGTCAACACTATGATGCTAGAAGGGAAACATTTTGGTGCCCTCCTGTCTCACTGAAGCACCAAATAAAATGTGCGTTGTGTACAAACAGAACACGTAAGGAGGCAATACAAGGAATGGCATATCTTCAAAATCACCAGCGCATGTGTTGAAGCACACACTCAGCAAGTTGGCCGATGGTAGGCGGAAAGCACTTGGGAAACTTCCTGACTTTGTAACAATACACCCTGTCTCGCTGATGTTGATTAAATACTACACAATTACTCGCTTCACAACACCTTCGCCCTAGCACGCGCACGCTTGGTTGCTCGAGATCTTGCGGTTTAGGCGGCATCCTTCCAGATCGCCATTCAGGAGGCGTCTGGCAAGACTGCCAGGGAAACGCTCCTCTCTAACGATGGTGGCGCCACTCAATCACGTCTCACGCATGCGCAGTAGGCTGAAGCGCAGGTATTAAGCACTATTATTGCTAATTAACTAATTACTATTTCACTGTGAGGACTCCAGCCTGCTTACGAGGAGAAATGTGAAAGCATGCGTTTTGAGGAAAGGTTTTTGAGGGAAGGACAAGTAGCTCTCATCCACGGTAAAACAGAGCGGAAAAACACAAGCATGGAACAAACCCGCATTATCACACCGTCTGAAGAAAGTGGGGCCAAAATTTCAAATTGATGTTGTATTTTCGTCTCACAGAAAATTAAGCAACATTTTCTGAGCTGTGCAGCGGAAGCGAGAGTCCCTACTAGGAAAGAGGATTGGTGTTGGTTGTACCACAGCACACGTAGAGAGGAGGGTAGAGTGCGTTGAAGGTGTATACAAGATCCCCCTTTCATGCGGTGGATGGTATGTTGGCCAGACTGGGCGATGTCTCAACGAACGCCTGAGGGAGAATCACAATTCTTTGGACAGGGCAGCTGGTTCGAATTTGGCGCTGCACTGCAGTCAACCTAAGCACACATGCGCCCCATTGCTTCGTCAGACATTCGTCATCTTCAAACATAAGAATCAGATAGTAAGGGAACTAGTAGAGGCATATCACATTGACAAGGGGAGTGCAGCATGCATTAGCAAGCCCTCATTATCACTGGCTAACCGCGAAATCACCTTTTGGAGCATGCATTTGTAGAAATGTAGATTTAAGTTGTTCAGTGATGACGCATTGCTTCTTCAATATTTTTTTGTTCTGATTAGTGTTTCGCGGGAATAGTATATGTACACATGTGCTTAATAAACCACCAGTTGAAAGTCAGCGCTAGTGTCGTCGTGTTTGTTCCGTCCTCGTGTTTTCCCGCGCTGTTTTACCATGGATAGTAGTAATCAACCTGCCCAGCTTTGACTACTTCTAAGAAGCTCTCACATCTCTCGAAATCTCGGTGGAAACCTCAACCACTTTTGATTTTAGCTATGGTGTGACACTTTTATGCAACCATCACCGATCGCGAGTCGTGAGCCTATAAAGGCTTTCGCCTTGAAACTATTCTCTGTAGTCATGAATACCACTAATAAATTGAAGGCCAAAAATATAGTCGTGTTTATAGAACAGCACCAAAATGAAGAACACTTCACCAGCTTCTTAGCAGTATGCTGTTAAACTTGAAAGAGAGAAAATGCTCATTGATTGCTTGTGGCATAGCTACATGCGAAAACCATGGCAGTGAGTGCGATTCCCACACTCAGCTGATCACACAATTCTTGCCTGTCAGGTAGAACCCAAATGATGCTGTGTTCTCCTCCTTGTTGTAGATGCTGATGCTCCTGTTATTGTCACCACTCACCGGTGGTGTCATGATCCTGCAGCTGAGTGTGGATGAATGCCTTCTGTTACACAATGGAAGCTGTGCTGATCTTCGAAGAGAACTCTTGACCATGCCATGCAGCAGTTGACATCTTTGCAGACACCTCATGTAATCATTCAGGAGCCTGGTACGGCCACCCAGCTAGGTAAACAGTCAAGCCGAGATGTGAGCGAAGAGTGATATGGCATCAGGGCCTTCGAGCTGAGATCCCATGGTGATAGCGGCCCGCCACATCTGCATTTGACGCACACCATAACCTGCAAGTTAATGTTATACTCTGAAATCTTCGAACAAGGTAGACATTGGGTTTCCAAATATTTTAAATTGTTGAAGCTGCAAGTCCAACTGCAGTCTGTTTTACGTATCGTTGTAAAATATGTTTCAGTGCAAAACCAATCATTAGTACCAAATTGAACTGTTTCCATAATAGCTACAGGTACTTGATTGCAGATTTTCCAAACTGATAGCCACAAATAATTTCATATTAGAGTATTTTTATACTTAGTAAAAGAAACTACTACAAAATACATTGCAAGGAAAGGCACAAGTTAAGTTATGTGTGACTACCTTGAGTTTTTTAGTACATGCAAGCTTCTCCATTTTGTACCCATCAAAATGAGGCTGCCGTAATGTTGTGGTCAGTAAGAGAAATCCAATGTCACAGAACAACTGTGTGTATAACCCACACCTATCTCTGCTGTCATCTGAAAACTATAGCCATGATTCATGTACATTATTTTGATATGCAGTTTTATTTACACTGTCCTTCCTTGCTCTATAAACTATGTATAAATAGAATCAGATATCACTAGCTGTGTGCAATCTTACTACAGGTGAACATGTTATTCCTTCATGCCTGCCACAACACACTAAGCACGTGCTCACCAGTTTGACGATTTCTATGCGGGCAGCACAGGATAATGAAGAGATATTCCACACAAA